>NC_081353.1:2094206-2111608 GCF_029784015.1 Lycium ferocissimum
ATAAAATGAAGTGGACTTAACATTTAAAGGCTTGGGGAGGTTCGGTAGGAGTGGGACTTCACGGACGACTTCACGGTCCGTGGAACCCTTTGTTGGCGTGGGCGGAGTCGTGGTTCACGACCATTAGCCACACTTCTGCTGGCTGTTCCACGGACACGGCCACGGGTCGTGGAACCTTGTGCTGTCCGTGGAACATGGTCGTGGAACTCACGGTTCCCGGAAAGTTCCGTCGTTTCGTTTGACCTCTAATCCTTATGGGACCTTCTTATCACTTGTTTATCATTTCATTATGAATCTCGGGGCGTCGTAACTCTTCTCCACAACATTCTTAAGGCATCATTAATTCAATACTCCTAGTTTGCGTCAATACACTAACTTATAACTCGATTCCTTAACTACTTTCTTGCTTCAACTCGGATGCCTTTGGAATCTTAATTAGGACTATCAATTTGTACTTCCTGTTTATCAACCTCGTATCGTCATGTCCTTCGCGAGCCTACTCACTTATATACTAAGGGGAAATTTTCCGGTGTAACAAAAAAGGGCTAGATCGGTGGGTATTCGGAGAGTTTCGAGGCGAGACGACCTCGGACGGCATAGCGAGATATCCTTCCCGGCCCGGCCACGAGCACACCCTACAATTGCGGGCGGGGAGGCCCGGATAGTGCGGGTATTCGGGAGCGGTCGAGCTCAGGCCTCGGGTTCACGGATGGATAGAGGTTCCGGTCGGTTGAGGCCACCCACCTCGATGTCCTCCTGTGGGAGACACCACCCGGGAGTGTTGTCGTGCCACGGGTGCTTGTTTTGTGGCCGGCGGGGGCCACCTTATGAGAGATTGTCCACTCAGGGGCAGTGCAGGGGGTGCAGCTTAGCTTACCGGTTCATCTTCATCTTCTGTCTCTATGCGCCCTGCGGGGCGAGGTACGCCGGCACCAGCAGGCCGCGGTAGAGATCGTGGCAGACTTCCCGGTTCTAGCGGTCCTTCGAACGACATTTATGCCTTGGCCGGCCAGAACGGGATCGGGGAGGCGTCACCTAATGTTGTACGGGTATATTCTTGCTGGTCTTCTCTCGAGATGTATATGCGCGATAGATCCCGGCACTACTTTATCATATATTTCTCCCCTTGTTGCTAATAAAATTGGGATAGAATCGAACCGATAGAACCATTCGAGGTAGCTACACCGGTGGGGGATTACGTTATAGCGGAAAGCGGTTTATAGAGATTGTTCGGTAATTATACGTGACCATTTGCACTAAGACAAATCTGATAGAGTTAGATATGACTGAGTTTGATGTTATTATGGGTATGGATTGGCTAGCTTCTTGTTATGCTAATGTTGATTGTCAAAAGAAGGTAGTTCGTTTCCAATTTCTAGGGGAACCAGTTATAGAGTGGGCAGGAAATACAGCGTCGCTGAGGGGTAAGTTTATTTCATACCTCAAGGCAAGAAAAATGATCAGAAAGGGCTATATTTATCATCTGGTTCGTGTGCATGACTTAAAGGCAGAAGCACCGACTCTTCAGTCAGTCCCAGTGGTTAATGAATTCCCAGATGAGCTTCCAGGCCTTCCTCCTGAGCGGGAGATAGAGTTTACTATAGATGTGCTGCCAGACACTCAGCCTATATCTATTCCCCTGTACAGAATGGCACCTGCAGAATTGAAGGAATTGAAGGAGCAGCTGAGGGATTTATTAGAGAAGGACTTTATTAGGCCCAGTACATCACCTTGGGGAGCGCCGGTATTGTTCGTAAGAAAGAAAGATGGGTCGCTGCGGATGTATATTGATTACCGGCGGTGAATAAGGTAACCATAAAGAATAAATACCCCCTCCCCGGGATTGATGATTTGTTTGATCGGTTGCGGGGTGCCGGGTGTTTCTCGAAGATAGACACTGCGGTCAGGCTATCACCAGGTGCGGGTACGAGAGGCGGATATTCCTAAGACAGCATTCAGGACCCGATATGCGCATTATGAATTCAGAGTGATGTCTTTTGGGCTAACTAATGCCCCAGCTGTGTTCATGGATCTGATGAATCGGGTATTCAGGCCGTTCTTAGATATGTTGGTGATTATATTTATCGATGATATTCTGGTCTATTCTCGGTCATAAGAAGAGCACGCAGATCATTTGAGGACGGTACTTGGCGTACTCCGACACCGAAAGTATATGCCAAATTTTCTAAATGTGAATTACGGGGCGACTTCGGTGGCATTCCTGGGGCATATTATTGGAGCTGATGACATCCGGGAGGATACCCAGAAGATTGAGGCCGTAAAGAATTGGCCTAGACCTACGACACCTACGGAGGTACGTAGTTTTCTAGGGTTAGCTGGTTATTACCGGAGATTTGTGGAGAAATTTGCTTCGATCTCGGCGCCTTTAACGGCGGACTCGGAAGGGCCAAGTTCCGGTGGACGATGCTTGTGAACGAAGCTTCCGGTTGCTAAAGAAGTTGACTACGGCTCGATTCGACTCTTCTGCGAGGGACCGGATGGGTATGTTATTTATTGTGATGCTTACGGTGTTGGATTGGGGTGTGTATTGATGCGGCATGACGAGTCATAGCTTATGCCTCCCGGTAGCTCGGAAAGCACGAGAGAAATTATCCACCCACGATGCGGAGCTAGCGCGGCAATTCATGCTCTGAAGATATGGAGACACTATCTATATGGCGTTCATGTTGATATTTATACAGATCACAAGAGCCTCCAGTATATCTTTAAGCAGAAGGAGCTGAATTTGCGGCGAGAGGAGGTGGTTAGAATTCTTTGAAAGACTACGATGTCGATATTTTATATTATCACAGGAAAGCTAATGTCGTAGCAGATGCACTCAGCCGTAAGTCTATGGGTAGCTTGACAGACGTGCCATCAGAAAAGAAAGAAATGGTTCGTGAGATTCATCAGCTATCTAGTCTTGGAGTCCGCTTGGCTGATTCTGGAGATACTGGGGTTTCTGTTCGAGGAGTTGCTGAACCCTCTATTCTGGAAGAGATAAAGCGACACCAGTACGAGGACCCTATTCTGGCACAGTACAGAGACACAGCCCTTGAAAAGGAGAAGACCCCGTTCGAGATTACATCCGATGGAGTATTATTACATAGGGGTAGATTATACGTACCTGACGTTGCAGGGCTGCGGCGACAGATTATGGGCGAGGCACATTATGCCCGTTATTCTTTTCATCCAGGGTCGACGAAGATGTATCATGACCTCGAGTGCATGCTTGGTGGGACGGTATGAAAAAGGACATAGCGAGATTCGTTGCACGGTGCCCAATTGCCGGCGGTAAAGATAGAGCATCAGAAGCCGGGTGGATTATTGCAGGAGATGGAGATTCCGACCTGAAAGTGGGAGGTAATTAATATGGAATTCATTACAGTTTTACCTCGCACTCCACGGAAATATGACTCCATATGGGTTATCATTGATCGGCTGACAAAATCAGCTCATTTCCTTCTAATCTGGACTACTTATTCAGCTGAGGATTATGCCAGGCTCTATATTAAGGAAATAGTAAGACTCCACGGAGTTCCCATATCTATTATCTCCGATAGAGGTGCCCAGTTTACAGCTAATTTCTGGAGATCATTTCAGGAAGGGTTGGGGACCCAGGTGAGTCTTAGTACAGCATTCCATCCTCAGTCTGACGGACAGGCCGAGCGCACTATTCAGACGCTGGAAGATATGTTGCGGGCCTGTGTTATTGATTTCAGAGGGGGCGGGATGACCATTTGCCGCTTGTTGAATTTGCTTACAATAATAGCTACCATTTTAGTATCCAGATGGCACCATATGAGGCCCTGTATGGCAGGAAATACATGTCACCGATTGGCTGGTTCAATGTTGGCGAGACTAAATTAATTGGGCCAGATATGATCCAGCAGGCAGTTGATAAAATGAAACTCATTCAAGAGAGGTTATTAGCATCCCAGAGTCGACAGAAATCATATGCAGATAATCGCCGTTGACATTTAGAGTTTCAGATTGGTGATTGGGTATTCCTAAAAGTGTCACCTATGAAGGGTGTTATGAGATTCGGCAAGAAAGGGAAGCTCAGTCCGAGATATATTGGGCCTTATCAGATTATCCGCAAAATAGGCAAGGTTGCCTATGAATTAGATCTACCAGCTGATTTGGGAGCAGTGCATCCGGTATTCCATGTGTCTATGCTTCGCAAATGCATTAGTGACCCTTCCAGAATATTTCCCATAGATGATATCTAGGTCAGGGAGGAGCTATCCTACGAAGAGCAGCCTATAGCCGTATTGGATCGTCAGGTGAGAAGGTTGCGTAATAAAGATGTGGCTTCTGTTAAGGTGCTATGGCGAAACAATAACAGGGAAGAAATGACCTGGGAAGCTGAGGAGGAGATGAAGAAAAAGTATCCTCACTTATTTCCGAGGCCTACAGGTAATTTAAATTCCTTATCTGGAAATGTTGATTGATGAAGGAATTGTTATGGTAGTTATAAAAGAAACTCCCGAAATGCTTATAAGACCCCGTAAGGGTTAGTTTAACATTCGAGGACGAATGTTCTAAACGGGGGAGGATGTTATATCCGTATTTTGTACAGTGGGACAATCCCGATTAACCATGATAAGTTAAGGACAAGACCATTCCGGGATACGAAGTCGAGACTTTTGACCTTCGATTTTGTTTTAAGGCATAAGTTGCTTATGAATTTGTTGGCATGGAACATTTAGGAAAATTTGAGGCTAAGAGTGAAATAATGGAAAGTTGACAATTCATGAATTATTGGCCATATGGTCGTGTGGCTTGAAAATGGTCCCCACACATTTTGTGGCCAAATTTAATTGGTCCAACCCATGTGTGGGCCATGGGACTCTTGTATAACTTGTATAAGAATACAAAAGATGACTAATAAGTCATCTTCTCATTTCCTACACTTAGAGAAAAATCAAGAACCTTGGATGAACACCAAAGGCCATTCGGCCATAACCCCAAAAAATTGAAGACCAAGATTAGCCATCAAAAAAATATTTCTTCCTAGCAAACCCACTAATTGAAGGGTCCTTGTTAACGTGGAGTTGTTGTTTGGGTCAACAAACCGCTCGTTTTCATCCGTTGCCAACCCTAGTTAAGTTGGAAGTTAAGAAGAAAAGTAAGGTTTAATCTTATTTTTATGTGTTGTGAATGATGTGTGCATGTTGTAGTAGATAAAAATGGATGAAACTCATGAAATATGGCCTATGGAAGTTGAGCCGTGTGCATGGTGTATGGCCGTGTAGGTGTGTGATGTTGTGTTGAAATGATGAATTAATTCTAGTTATCATGTTTGGTTGTTGTAGTGTGAAGAAATGGATGAGAATCATCAATATGTGTGTGCGTAGTGATGGCCGAATATAGGTCATGTTACATGACAAAGAATGGATCAATTCTATTTAGTATTTTAATTGTTGTCGTTATGAATTCTATGTTGGCGATAAGAGTTTAATGATTCAAGTTGATGTTGTAATTGTTATGGGCTGATTTGGAGGTTAATGTGCATTTAATATAATTTTTATATTTAAGAGAATGACATTGTTAGAGTGTGGATTGTTGGTGCAAGTCATGATTCGGAAGTGAGGAATGTGTTATGGTTGTGGTTCTCGGGTTTGGGGACAATTTCGGGTGAATTGGTGTATTGTTGGGTTGTTTGAAATATTGTGTGAATTGTTTAAAGTGTTCTTGAATATTTTTTGAATAGTTTCGGATTATAAATTGAACGTGTGAGCGTTGATGTTGGTTTGAACGTAAGTAGTTAAATTGAATATGATGGAATGTTGTTGAAGTATGTAGAAAAGAGCTACTAATGTTAGAATGCGTTCTAAATCGATTATTGATGTTGCTAGAATGATTGTTGGTGTTGTTGTTGTTGATTTGGCGAGTTGAATTCTCTAGGGTTGTTGCATTTACGGAAATGCTGCCTTTTTTCGTAGAATTACGTGCTAGTTTGGAAATGAACTCCTAAATGCCTATAGTAACGTTGGTATTTAATGATATTGTGTAGATCTTGGGGAGTCCGAGACATAGGCTTGGTTTGGATTAGCTTTGAGAGCGAACGAGGTATGTAAAGCTTAACCCTTCCTTCTTTTGGCATGCCTTAGTTGTAAATAGGCTATGACATGAGTCTCGAGGAAATTCTATTCTTGCGATCCGAGTATGCCTACAACTCTTATTTGCATTTTATCTTTGACATTCGTAATGTGATGAAATAATGGCCCTTATGTCTTTGGAATAATTGGTTTTCAAATGTTCCATAAAAAGTTTTGTTCTTAAAAAGTTCTACGTCAGAAAAAAGGCCGTAACTTTCGTAGACAGAACCGGATCGCCTCGATATGTTCGTAGGAGGTTTTATAGCATATGATGACTATGTTTTCCATAGGCGGGACGGCAGGTCGATACCCGTCCGTGGGTCCCGCGACTTTCCTTTATGTAATTCGATGACTTTTGAAAGAACATGGTATGACTATTATCCCGACTTCCAAGTATGGTCGGTTTACTTATCTTTTTGATATTCTCTTGATTTTGATAATGATTTTATGCATATGGTTACTCACGACTACGCTTGTGCAAATGGTTATTGCATCTTTCGCCGAGTCCGGGCCGGTTATGTTATCGTGCGTACTATGTTATGTTACGGAGTATGATGTGTCCGGTTCGCCGAACCCCTTGCTATAGGGCCGGGTACCGTGTATATCGGTGTTATGATGTGTCCCGGTTCGCCGAGCCTCGTTATAGGGCCGGGTGCCGTGTATATGTGATATGTGATATGTCGGGTTTCGGAGATATGAAATCTTACGGAGTATGATGTGTTATGGCGCCATTGACGGGCGGGCGACCATATTTTCGAGCCCCGTGCATGATTTGTATTTTAAAAATAAACATTTTGGTATTTTGGATATTGCACTTATTTTCTGTACTTCTGTTTCGATTATGACTCAGTTCTATTTACTGTATCCTCTACTTTGCATACTCAGTACATATTCCGTACTGACCCCCTTTCTTCGGGGGCTGCGTTTCATGCCCGCAGGTACAAACGCACAGTTCGGTGATCCGCCAGTCTAGGACACCTATTCTGCTGTTTGGAGTGCTCCCTTTATTCCGGAGCCTACATTTTGGGTATATGTTCTTCCGTTGCATATATATTTGCTTGTTCAGGGGTACGGCGGGGCCCTGTCCCGACATATGATTCTGTTGTTCTGTTTAGAGGTCTGTAGACATGTATGTGGGTTATGGTTATTTCTGTACAAGTGTGTTCGTATGTTATATGTTACGGCGATCCCGTTCGCGGTAAGCGACCTTGTCGGCTTGCATTTGTATATATTTTGGGCCGTTGCGTCATATGATAGCCTTGCGTGATATATATATGTTTGTGTTGAGACAGTTGAGACAGCGTCTGATATTTGTGTACGTATAAGCCATCTGTTTGTGATTCGGATTAATGAATGTGTTTGGGTGCCCAGCTCGGGCACTAGTCACGGCCTACGGGGTTGGGTCGTGACAGTGATATTCTTGAATAATAGTTCTTGACATGTTATGAGTACAATCTTGTGTTAAATAATAAAAATGATTTTAAAGGAGTATGAGAATGAATATGGAGTTGTAAAATAGGTATGGTTATGGATGACTTTAAAGGTGGATTTAAGAAGTAAACAATGTTTAACTTGAAGAATTTAGTGATTATGTTATCATGGGTGTTCTTATTGATGTTTGGGAGTTATCTTATTTTGTGAAAGAATTTGTCGAAATGAAGGAAATGCCATCAAATTTTCATTAACTCTTAGTTACTCTAGCTTAAGCTTAAGTATATGTCCGGTTGTCTAACTTTAGTACGAATTCTCGTGAAGGTAGCATCGTGAGCTCGAAAGGCGAACAAGTAGGCAATAGAGTTGAAAGGACATAAAGGTATGTGAGGCTAGCCCTTCTTTCAAAGGTATGACTCTTATATATTTTGATTTCTTCCGGTAAATCCCATGACCTTCTTACATTCCAAAAGATGAAAGCTAAAGAGTATTAAAAGTTTCCTACGAGATAGAGATGAGATATGTTCCATGATAATGATATGATGCTATGAGCTAATTGTCACACCCTTAATCCGATAGGGTGTGATGGGCACCCGATCCTTACCTAGGGCCGAGCGAACCCGCTGACTCTCGTGATACTCAAATCTTCTTTGGGCCCTTAGATCATAACATAAATACATCATGAAAGGTTTTCGGAAATCAAATATGCTTTTCATACTTTTTCAAATCAAACGAAGTCTATAATCGTATAAAATCTGTAAAATAATGCGTAACAATACGTCGGCTTATGGAGCCGCTTACAAACTGACATACTATATACATGACACTGTCTGCAAAGTCTCTAACATGGAACATGATACCATAGCATAAAACGCTGACTCGGCAGCACTCCGGAGAAAATGGAGCTCGCCAATCCCGCTGGAACATCTTCTACTAATATCTTCAGCTCATCTGGGTGTACACACGCGGCATGAAACGCAGCCCACGAAGAAAGGGGTCGATACGGAATATGTGCGAGCATGTAAAGCATGAAATACAGTAAGCGGGATTGTACTGAAGTAAAGAGTATAGAAAATCATAAGACTTGCCTTTAAAACATATATTATATATGTCAATGTCATAAAATCATCGTAAAAACATATAGCATGTCCCGGCCCTCTAATGAGGGAATCGGTATATAAAATCATCATATGCATGAACATGTAACGTGCCCCGGCCCTCTAGAGAGGGACGCGGTAAATGGAATCATCATATGCCATCTTGGCCGCCATCCCATATCATCATATCATATAACGTGCCCCGGCCCTCTAGTGAGGGACGCGATAAATATAACATGCCCCGGCCCTCTAGTGAGGGACGCGGTGAACAATGCAATGGAGTTGCACGAATACATGCCCTGGCCCGGGACGCAGTGAAAGACATATTGAGCTTTGCACGAGCAGAGTAGTGAGAAACCATATGCAATTAAAACATTTTCAAAGACTCGATGAAATAGTATAAACAATTTGTCATTTGAAAGTCGGGACAAAAGTTATATCAAATATTTTTCGGACGCCACTCGGAAACATGTCAAACATCATAAACATATCAGAGAACCATAGGGATCATAGTCATATGTCAAACCAATCCGAGTCCGCCTCGGAAAGTTACGGACCTTATTCACTTTAGGACTTTCTACGAACATATCGAAGCAATCCGAGCCATACCGTGAAAGTTACGGTCGTTCGTAGTTACGGAATCATTTAAGAACAAAACTCTTTTGAAAACAAAACTTTTATGCAACTTTTGAAACTTAGTCACTCAAAAACATAAGAACCATAATTCGACTACATTAAGAATACGAATATCAAGAAACAAATAAGAATCGTAGACATGCTCGGATCGCAAGAATAGAGTTACCTCGAGGCTCGTGTCATCACTTACTTTTAACTAAGACATGCCAAAGAAAGAAAGGTTGAGCTTTACATACCTCGTTTGCTTCCTACGCTAGTCAGACTTAGGTCTCGGGCTTCCAACAATCTACAACAACGTCATTAGGCATTAACCATTAGTCATGAACACTTAAGAATCCACTTCCAAGCCATCACTTATTTACAGAAATTTGGGCAGCATCTCCCCTATAAATCCAACCACCCCGAGAATCCAACTCGGCCAAATCGACAACAACCATACTAACAACATCCATAAGTGATTCAAAACGCATTCTAACATTAATAATTCCTTTCTACACCATTCGACAACATTTCATTTATATTCAAATAAACTACATACGATCAAGCCAATACCAATGCTCACGTATTCAATTACTAATCCGCAACCATTCAAACAAGATTTAAGAACATTTCAAACAATATGCCATGGAACCCGAAACCACCAATTTCCATAGGGCCAACAACAATACATTTCCTTTTTCCAAATTCATAAACTATATCAACAATTCCATTCGTTAGCAACATCACTTTCATCAATTCAAGCAATTATATTAAAATCACATTATGTTCTAAATCAGCCCACAACAATTACGACTTCCATTTGAGTCATCAAACCTTCATTTTTATCACATAATCCATAACAACAACAACTACAATACCAAGTAAACTTAACTCATCATTCCCACACAACACAACATGTATACACGGCCAAGACAACATACACGGCCCAACAACAACCACACTTCCATTTGAATCATTAAACCCTTATTCTTGCCATAAAATTCACAACAACAACAAGCAAAATATCAATTAACATCAATTCATCCTTACTTCATAAATGGTCCATACACACGGCCACAATTTTCCCCACACCACAACTTCATGAATTCCATTCATTTCAACATTCTACAACACACAACCATCTATAACACATGAAAATAGGGATTAAGTCTTACCTCTTCCAATCAACTTCTCCACGGCTAGAAGTGGTCATGGCGACAACGAACAATTTTTCTTGTTCCAACAACTAATCCACGTTGACGAGGGCCTTCTAATTAGTAGAGAGACAAGGAGAAAATAATTTTTCTTGATCAAACTTGGGAGGCACCATTTTCGGCCAGCCCTTGGCCGACCCTCCCTTCTCTCTTTTCTTTTCTTTTCCCCTCAAGTTTCTAGAGTTTGCACAATAATGAATAATGAATATATCTTGTTTGGTCATCCCCCTCTATATATATCATGATATATAATCCATACCAAGGGTGCCACATACCCCTTGGCCGGTCATGCTCCTTTTATTTTCTCCCCTTTTTTTTCAATTCTTCTAGAATTTTCTAGGAGGATGAATAAGTCTTGCATGGTCATGAATTATACACACACACACACACACACATATATATATATATATACATGCCCCCTAAAAATATGAAATAAACACATGGACCCCTTTATGGCCTAAAACAATTGGCCAACATATGGGTAGGGTCCACACCCTACCCCACGGCCACATGGCCATTTGGCCACTTTATGAAATTTTTTTTCCAACTTTTAGCCCCTAGTTTTTCCTTATTCCAAATTTACCCTTGAGGCTCCATACCAATCAAACGATGAATATGCAACTTATGCATTCTTAACAAAGAAAAAAAAAAATATAACCTTGTCCATATAACCCTGTCCTTAACTTTCCGCCATTAACTCGGAATATCTCAACGTACAAAATACGGGATATAACACTAATGATGTTGACATGATTCCTTGATGCTAATCATTGTTGATGGCCTCACTTTACAATGTTAGTTCCTTCAAGGCGAGACATGACGGTCATGATGTTTCATAATGTAATCGGAGGTTACCGACCTTACGTCACTCCGATAGAGTTACGGTGTTCACTTGAGCTCTTATGCATGCTTCATGATAAGTACATATGTATGATTACCTTTGTTCCTATATGGCCGGGCATGACACCGCTAAGGCGGGCGGCTTACGATAACACCGTGCCTATTTGGCCGGACATGACACCACTAGTGAGCGGCATGAGATAATTACCCCGCACACGGGAGGCCGATGTTGTTACTGATTCAGACAGATTATGTATGTATATGTGATAAGTTTGAAAGGTAAAAGTGAGCATGCATGATTCCGCCTCAAGAGGCAAGCAGCTACAGTTATATTTTCTTCTTATGCTTTCTATGTTTGCTTATTATGTTATCATATATGCCTTATATACTCAGTACATTGTTCGTACTGACGTCCTTTTCTTTTATGGACGTTGTGTTCATGCCCACGGAGTAGAACAAGGAGACGGTGCGACGCTGGGTTAGAGCTTTTTAGCGGTTGCGGGGAGCACTCCTACTCGGAGTCGCCATTTCTTGGTATATTCTTTTGTGTATATATTGGGGCATGGCGGGGTCCTGTCCCGTCCTTTTGATTCTAGTACTCCAGTTAGAGGCTCGTAGATACCTATTTGTGGGTTGTAGATGCTATGTGATCTCTTCATTGTATTTTGTATATCCTTTTTGCAGCCGTGAGGGCTTATGTATATATGTGTATGTTGCTTGTGAGATTGTGTATGTTCAGGTTGGGGTATGATGATTAGCATAATGAGTGGTGCTCGGTTTTTAGCTCCGAGTAGTCGTCATGGCCCACTGGTTGGGTCGTGACATATAGGATCCTGTAAAGATTCAACTTACATTAGTTGGATCCCTTTTGCATAAAGATATATGCATTCCTGTTATTTTAAAGGATGCACTACATCTTGGTTTTTTGAAAAACTTTAAATTGACTTGAGACTAAGTGGAGACTGTATGTGCACATGTATTACCTGGAATGTTTGTGAAATTGTTTTCCCTTACTTTTCTTTGGTCGTGTTGCCACATTTAAAAGCGAGAACCTATTTTGAAAAGCCGAGAGTCGAAAATGATAAGTGTGAAGACTGAAAATTTATTACTTGTGCTAGAAAGAAATTTAAAAAGGGAACTGCAAGTTTGAAAATATGAAGATGCCTTTTCCTGTTTGTTGATTAACTTGGCTATTCCTCAATCTTTACTTAGTGTCTTATCTTGTATTGATTCTCAGTGACCTTTGCACATTTCCTGAGTCCTTTTTGGGACTGGCATAGTTATTTGATTAGGAAAAACTTATACGGGTATAATGCAGTGTTGCTTTTTCTCCTTTGATTGTGTATTATTATGTCATTTAGCATAACTGCTAGATGTAGTCTTCACTGTGAATCACTACTCTTCCCTACTTGAAACTGTATAAAACTTGTAAGATTAATTCACTTAGCCAACATTAGAAGACTATGTGCAACTGAACTTTGAAAACAGGTTGGAAATTGCAGTTTTGAAATCTCAAGAAACTGAGTACTGCCCTGAATGATCCTGCTTGGCAATAGCCCAGATTTAAACTTTAGGTGCACCATTTTATTTGTTATCACCTCTGAACTTTGTCAAAAATAGGCTTAGCTTGGCTTGAAGGTTTAGTTTGTGACTGCATTTGTGGAAACTGTATACCTATTCCTAAAACTGAAACTTTGAAAAAGCTTTTACTAACTAAGAGTTGCCTTTACTTTAGACTAGAGTAATCATGAGTTTCAAGTGAGAAATTGACTCTTAAAATCTGTTGTGTGCACTGTGTTCTAGATCTTTGTCATATGCATTTGTTTGTCTTAAAATTATTTGTTACTTTCTTATCTTTGGTTGCGTTATGCTTGTCTGAGTTTGCTAGCTTACAATCCATAACCTTAACTGCCCATCTACTTGATTGCTTGTTGAATCCTGAGTAATATGAACTTGGGAAATTTGGCATTTTTCTGGAAAGATTGAGTATCTTGTGAGTGCTTTAAATGGGGGTGTTTGAGAAGAGTGAATATTGAAGGGTATATGGGTAGTATATGGAGGGTATGCCCTTTCAATGGGTTTTGCTCTCTATAAAGGAGTATATCACCTAGTATACCATGTATATCATGGTTCAACACTTAGAAAATTTCTTGCATGATTTCAAGAGTTGGGCCAATTGGGCCTATACACTGGTTCAGTCCTTTTTTGCATATTTGTCCCTTCTCCGTTTATTAAGTTATGGGCTTAGCCCAGTTGTGTTGTAATTTAAATTTTGGCCTTGTAAATTTAATTTATGTCCTTAAGATTAGATACTAATGTAGTTATAGCCTTTTATTTGTAAACCTCCCCATCTGTTGGTCGGTCCAACGAGGCCCACCAACTCACTTAGATTGAGTCAACCTCATTATGGACGGGCTGCGCAATTGTAGCAGATTTGGAGCGGATAAGTTTAAAATTGCATTTATTTTGTGAGGCTTGGTAGGCCCAACCCTTTTTTACCTCGTATTATTTACTTAGCAAAATTGATGAAATGTGTTTATTGGAACCCTTTAAAAAATGGTCATGAAATTTAGAGTTGCCAAAACCATTTTAAGTTATAAAAATTAATTTTCGATAAATGTTAATAGGAAAATGATTTTTGGACTAAGACTGCATTTATGGATAAAAATGGACCTTCTTTGAATGCAAATCATGATTTCGAACAAAAAATGACTTGATAAATTTTATGGACTTAAGAGAAAAAAATAATTGTGGACCGTACATATGGACATTTTGGACAAACTTTGGACTTAGACTATTTTTTAGATTAATTTGGACTAAAAGGATGAAATCTAAAAATATAAAATATGGCTGAAAAATGGATAATAATAGTATGCCTAAAAAATGATTTTTATAAAACTTAAAGACTAAAAACCTTTTCCTAAAACTCGGGTAGGCTTACGTGGTGTTCTACCTAGGTTAAAGGCTTTCAGGAGTTAGCCTAGGTGTTCTAGTCCGAAACCCAATGCCTAATTTTGGGCAAAACTCTACCACTTCCGTTTCTTGAAATGTGATATATTTTGCATGAATGACTAACTCTTAGTTGCGGAAATATAATCGGAATAGTTTTCACTATAAACAATTCATATCTACAAAGGCATACTATTAGAAAATAGGTCAATCGTTAACTATGGATCTTTAATACCGAGGTGCCCTAACCGCTTCCCAGGGGGATCACCAAACCTTTACCCATACTTTGGTAAGATTAGGATTCTTTTAAAATTTAACCGTTTTGAATGAATCCTTTTCCGTGGTTTTCCTAATTTTTTCCTAAAAATTAGGTGGCGACTCTAAAATAAAGTCCATTTAGCACCATCCACGTAGAAGTATATTTTTTCCTTTTTTCCGGTACGATCGACAGCCGTACTTCCTCGGGACACTTTCCTTTTTAAATGAGGCAAGTGCAAATACGAATTGGAAAAAATAGAACCACTACAATGGGTACGCCAACAATATTAGTGTCATAAGCACCAACATGGATACGCCAACAATATCAGGAAAGACTACACAAGTCATGTAGAACTCTATCCTCGTGTCAACATCAACCCGTAAGATACTACAATATCACAATCAAGATGGAACAACAAATTCCAATATCTATTAACAACACGTGAGATCAAGCCAACACAATAGAACAATCAAGTCACAACACAACGGGGTGGCTAGCCCCAATCACGCAACGGGGCTGACTAAGACAATATCGACCCGAACTTCATGCCGATGGTTTACTTGCTTTCTCGACAATATCATCTAAATATATGCTTCGCTACATGAAGTCTCAGGGTAAGCCATAACCTACACTGGATGGCGAACACCTTGACATGAAACAATCACTACATAGCCTTGCCACTTCCAAGAGCCTCGAGATCAAAAAAAGTCTGTGCATATCAAAATCTGATTAGAAATCATGAAGATTGATACCTATATTGCTATCATTCAAATTAGGTCAAAACCAACCCTAGAATTTGGGAAAACGGGAAACTCGGGGGTAAAATATCAAAGTAAACACTAGGTGATCAAAACCCATCAACTAATTGCTAATTAACTCAAGGATTCATCTAATTTTGAATTTCAAGCAAAAACCCCCAATTTTGGGTATAAACCCTAACTCTAAGATTCAAGGATTCAACACTAATAATGGAAGATATATGATTAATAACCACAGATACATCATAATCTAACATAAACCCGTTAATTTCATCATTAATAAGCCTAGATATAACATCCATCAAAATCCACTTTTAATCTTCCACTACTAAGGGCTAACAAGGAAAGAGGAATCTTTAAAATGATTAGGAATAATGAAATAGCAAGAGGGTTAGGAAAGCTTACCACCAAGAATCTTCACCAATAATCCTCTAGGAATGCTCCCACTATGAACCACTTTTGGAATAACAATGAATGAAAAGACTTAGGGTTTTATATCATTTAAATACCCCGATCCTTTGCCCGATTACCGCTTCACTGCGATCCTCGGACCATTGCGGTGGCGCGCCCACATGCAATGGTGTCTTGGCCATTACAACGGTCAAGCCCGACAGGACCGCTCCCGGCGGGGTGGCGGCTCCGGCGGTACCACTACGGCCCCGTCTTTGGTGCCGCCGAAACGGGCACAAACACCGAAAACTACACCAAGTTTCACAGTGACTAATTCTTGAGGCCATATGCTCACATAACACATACATAGATACGCATAAAAACACGCTACGAACGCGCTCGTGGCCTCAGAATTCCAAACGGAGGACTCGTTGATCGAGTCAACCTCTTATACCTTAATTTTAATTTCCCAACCCAAGTTCCAAAATGCATCCGAGTGCATTGGGAACCGAACCAGATATACACACAAAATCTAAACGACCATCCGAACCTCTCGAAATCGAAGAATTTCCCAAAAAGGTCCATTTACCCAAAGCCAACTTTGAGTCAACTCTTTTTCGCTTTAAGCTCAAACTTAAAAAAAAATTGCAGACCAAATCTAAACACCTCGAGAAGCGTGTCAATGGTCCCCTCGATCAAAAGTGAGCTAACTAAGCTCGGGAAAGGGTCAAAAGGGCCGAAAACGCAATAACGACCAAACGGGTCGTTACATCTGACCCTTTGCAACACCATGTCTATAGGAGAACCATCAGCATCTTCTTTAATGATATGACCCTGAATCTTATTTCTTTCCCATCTTCACCACAAAGATCAACACTATGTGCAACAACATCATGAAAAGCTTTATTAGGTGACAACTTCTTACCAACATTCAGAGGCTGAGCTTCCTTAATTTATTGAACAACAACTAGAGCCAAACTTCCTTCCTGATAAGATGTATCTCTCACAGGAGGATAAGATCCAACAATTTGCAAACAGTTATTTGGATTAGCAGCATCAAGTTCAACCTCTAAATCATCCTTCCCACTTTCCTGAAGAATACCAGCTGTATCAATTGATGACCTTCTGCACTTAGATCTCTGCCTTCAATTTTGTTACTATCCATGTGAGAAACTACTTCCTCCAAATGTTTATGAATTGTAGTCTCAGATTTCTCATTATCCATGTTGTCTTCAACCCCCATACTTAAATCTGATTGAGAGTTCTGATGGAATATATGATGTAAAGGCTTATATATTGATAACTTCCTTCTCAAACACAACATGATCTTGTCCTGAGGTTATGCCAACATCATCCACCTCACACAACTCCTCATCCTACTCTTTCTTCTCAATCTGCTCTTAAAACCTCTGAGCTGGTTTAACTTGAGAATCCACCAAGACTGATGGAATTTCAAGGATAGTTGTTACACCTTGGAAATTTCCCGTTAGCATACCGTGAATAGAATAATGAAGGGCATGACGTATTCGATATTTTGATAAGTAAGAAATAGCATTTGATGACCCTAAACGAGATTTCAAAGACATTTAAGGTAAGGAAAGAAAGTTGTTAAGGAAAGCAAGTCATATGTTGTGTGTCGGACAAGAATTTCGAGTATCGAGTTAATGACGTTATAATGATGCTTTGGAGAAGAGTTATAACTTCCCTTAGATTGGTAATGAGGTGTTAAACAAGTGTTAAGAAGG
>NC_081353.1:2111708-2117543 GCF_029784015.1 Lycium ferocissimum
TGCTATGTATATTATGTATGTATATATAGAGATGAAAAATGTTTTCGGGGAAATGGGGGAAAGGTGAGCTATAGGCGCATAGCTACGATCAGTCGGCATATCATGTTATGTTTTCATATCACGGACGCGGGATACCCCGGACGCGGAGCTAGATGGGTGAGGGATCGGGCCGTACGTTCCGCGGCATAGTTTTATATATATATATATATAATAGCCGATGGATCGGGCTACACGTTCCGTAGCAATATATAATATGATGATTATGAGTATGCATGCATGAATCCGCCTCAAGAGGCAAGCAGTACTGGTTATTCATTGTGTTATGTTATCCCTTATCACCTCTTATTTTATTGATGTATGCCTTACATACTCGGTACATTATTCGTACTGACGTCCTTTTCTTTGGACGCTGTGTTCATGCCCACGGAGGTAGACGGGGAGGCGGTCCCGGCTCGGTAGAAGCCACCGGCGGTGCGAGGAGCACTCCATCTTCCGGAGGTGCTATTTGGTTGATCCTTTTTTGTGTATATTGTATATGTCATCCAGTAGAGGCTCGTAGGTACTAGACGTGGGTTGTGGTTCCATGATGTAGACAGTGTGTATGTTTATAAGTATTCTGAAACATGTTTTTGTATTACAGCATAATGTTTCTAGCGAAAAGCAAATTCTCTATTTAAGGTATTCAGATAAAGACGAATGTTTGTCAATTGAGTTAAGAAAGTATTAGTGCGAGCGGTGCTCGGTGGTTAGCCCCTGGTGCCCGTCGCGGCCCTAGGCGGGTCGTGACATTTGTACATTGCGACAATCCGGATTAACTATGATAAGTTAGGGGCAAAACCATTCCGGGATACAATGTCGAGACTTTTGACCTTCGATTTCATTTTGAGACATAAGTTGTTCATGAATTTGTTTGCATGGAACAATTAGGAAAATTTGGGACCAAAAATGGAATTAGTGGAAGTTGAAAATCATGCAATTTTTCTATGCTTGGCCGTGTGGCTTGGAGGAAGGCCCACACAATTTGTGGACAATTTTAATTGGTCCAACACTTGTGTGGGCCAAGGGACACATGGATGAATCATCTTAGTGTTTAAAAGATGACTTCACATTTCAACACTTAGAAAAAAAGAGAACAAGAAGTTGAAGAACCTTGAGGCTCTCGGCCAAGGAGCAAAAAATTGAAGATCAATTCTAGCCATTCCAAAATTATTTCCTTGATACAAAACCACTAATTTGAGGTCCCTAAGTAGCGTGGAAGTATTGTTCGGGTCATCCGATCGTTCGTCGTACCAATTGCAAACCCTAGGCCACTTGTGGAGTTGAAGAAGAAAGGTGAGAATTAGTCATGTTTTATGTGTTATAAAGATTGTATGCATGTTGTAGTATGTTAAAATGGATGAAAATCATGAAATATAGTAAGTTGGAATTGAGGCCATGTGTATGAGGCTTAGCGTGTGAAGTGTGTGTGTGTTGTGTTGTGTTGAAGCAATGAATTAAGGTCTAGTTAGTATGTTATGATCATTGTAGGGTGAAGAATGAATGAGAATCATCATTATGTATATATGTTGTGTTGGTAGAAAATGGGTCATGGTATATGACAAAGAACACATTAATGTCGCTTAGTGTTTTAGTGGTTGTCGTAATTAATTCTAAGTTGGAAATGAGCTTTTAATGACTCAAGATTGATGTTGAAAATGTATGGGCTGATTTGAAGGTTATTATGCGTTTGATGTAATTTGTGTATTTATGATAATGATATCGTTATAGTATGGATTACGATGCAAATCATGATTCGGAAGTTAGAAATGGATTATAGTTGTGCTCTCGGGTTGGAGACAGTTTTCGGGTAAATTGGAGCCATTGTTGGATTGTTGGAAATATTGTATAAATTGTTTAAGATATCCTTGAATGTTGTTGATATGGATTCGGATGAGTATTTGAATGTATAAGCGTTAATGCTGGCTTGAACGTAAGCCGTTGAATCATATATATTGAAAGTTGTTGAATGATGAAAAAGGGGCTTATTAATGTTATATCACTTTTCGGATTGATTATTGATGTTGCTAGGTTGGTTGTTGTTGTTTTGTTGTTGATTTTGGCCGAGTTAAATTCTCGGGGTGGCCTATTTACAGGGGAAATGCTGCCCAAATTTCTATAGAATTTAGTGTTAGTTTGGAATTAAATGCCCAAATGTCTATAGCTAATGTTTGGCATATTATGATTTATTTGTAGACCTTGGGCAACCCGAGACGTAGGTTGGAATTAGCTTGAGTTTGGATTAGCGTTGAGAGCGATCAAGGTATGTAAAGCGCAACCCTTCCTTCTTTTGGCATGCCTTAGTAGTAAATAGGCTATGATACGAACCTCGAGGAAATTCTACTCTCGCGATCCGACCATGTCTGTGATTATTATTTGTTTCTTGGTTTCGTATGCATGATATGATGAAATATTATTTTATGTTTTTTTTTGTATGACTAAGTTTCAAAGGTTGCATAAAAGTTTGGTTTTTAAAAAGAGTTTTGTTCCTAAATGATTCCGAAAACTACGAAAGTCCGTAACTTTCACAGACAGAACCGGATCGCCTCGATATGCTCAAAAATGATTCCATGATGTATGATGATTATGTTTTCCATGGCGGGCCGGCTCGGGTCGACACCCGTCCTTGGGTCCCGCGACTTTCCTTTATGTACCTCGGACGACTTTTGAAAGAATATGATTATGATCCCGATTTCAAGTACGATCAATTTACTTACCTTTTGAGATTATGATAATGATCTTATGTATATGATTTTGATGAATAGTTTATGGTTTTCTGAAGTTCGGGTTAATATGTTCCCGAGTGGTATTCGAAAGAAAATTCGATTTGACTATTGTCTTGGTTTTGGAAATAATAGTTCGCTTCGACTATTTTATTGAGTCTGTAATGACGACTATGTTTTTGATTTCCACAAGCTATGTCATATGATCTTGACACGTACCTACAATTTCTAAAGTGATACTTGATATGTTCTCGAATGATTTTCGGAAGGAACTTGACTTGTTGTTATTTAGCTTTTAAATGAGATTTCGTTTGATTATGTTGTTGAGTCTGTGATGATGATTTGTGTATATGGTTTCTCACTACTGTTCGTGCGAGCTATTATGATCTCTTTCACTGCGTCCCGGGCCAGGGCATGTATTCGTGCACGATTCTACAGTATGATTCACCGCGCCCCTCACTAGAGGGCTGGGGCATATTATATGATATGATAATGATATAATGATATGGGGAGGTGGCCAGGATGGCATATAATGACTTCATTCACCGCGTCTCTCACTAGAGGGCCGGGGCACGTTATATGTATATGTATATGTATCTGATGGTTTTACTTACCGCGCCCCTCATTAAAGGGCCGGGGCACGTTATATTTATACATGTGTACGAGATGATTTTACGACTACTGTTTCTCGGTCCCATGATGAGTGAATATGAAATGGATACGTATGATTTATGTTTCAAAGGCAAGTGTTATGATTTTCGGTTATTGTGATACTTTTTGCCTCCTGATTTCGATGCAGTTCTTTGTTTACGATATTCCATGCTTTACATGCTCGGTACATATTTCGTCTTGACCCACTTCGGTTGCGTTTCTGCCCAGTCTGAAATTTTGGTAATCCGCCGGCTTAGGATTCCCGTCAGCTGTCTTGGAGTGCTCCTTTGTTTCGGAGCCACTTTTGGTACATATTCGTTCGTGGCATATGTATTTGTTTGTTCAAGGGTACGGCGGGGCCTGTCCGTCATATGATTCTTGTTGGTTTGTTTAGAGGTACGTAGACGTATATGTGGGTTAGGCCTTATTCTATACGGTTTGTTTGCATGTTCTTTGTTAGGCGAACCCGTTCGCGTGGCGACCTTGTCGGCTAGCCTCTGTACATGTTTTAGGGCCGTTGCGCCATTGGATAGCCTTGTCGGCTTTTGATATACATATGTTGTGTTTGAGATGTGTCTGAGACAGCGTTTGATATTTGTGTCTGTATAAACCATTTGTATGTGATTCGGATTTGATGAATGTGTTTGGGTGCCCAACTCGGGCACTAGTCACGGCCTACGGGGTTGGGTCGTGACAGAAGTCGAATGTATAACCGCGGATATTGGATTGAACGTAAGTAGTTGAAATGAGTATATTATGAATGTTGTTGAATGTTGTTGGAATATTATAAATGTTGTTGAAGTCATGTAGAAAGAACTATTAATGTTGGAATGCATTGTGAATTGATTATTGATGTTGTAGTTTAGTTGTTGGTTTGGTTGTTGTTGAAATTGGCCTAGTTGAGATCTCGGGGTTGTTGTATTTACAGGGGAAATGCTGCCGAAATTTTCGTAGAATTTAATGTTCGTTTGGAATTGAATGCCTAAATGCTTATGGTTAATGTTTGGTATATTGGTGTTATATAGATCTTGGAGCGCCCGAGACTTGAGGCTTGACTTGACTTGAGAGCGGACGAGGTATGTAAGGCGTCACTTCTCTTCTTTGGCATGTCTTAGTGCTACTAGGCTATGATTCGAGCCACGGGGTAATTCCGCTCTTAGGATCCGAGCTTAGATATGTACCTTATCCATTCTTAAAGACTTACTCTTTAATGTAACCAAACTCAGGTTTTTATGTTTTCAAAAGATTGAATTTCAAAAGTCTTATAAAGAATTTTGCTACTAAAAGGTTCCGAACTTCAAACGCTCGTAGCTTTTGCAGATGAGCTCGGATTGCCCCGAAACATAATAGGTAACTTCATAAGACATAACATTCCCCTAACTCTCGTAGCCGGGCTCGGATGGGGCCGGCACCTGTCCGTGGGGCCCGCAGCTTTTCTATGCTTAGCCTTAATGACCTTCGGGAAAAATTTAACACTATTTTCACTTTGACCCCCGCATATGGATTTCTTACTTATGTAATGAGTTATGATTATGATTTTATGCATATGGTTACTCACGACTCCGCTCATGCTTATGGTTATTACCTCGTTCACCGGATCCCGGGCCGGTTGTATTTCGTGCGCATATGATATGTTAGGTGTGATCTTTGTGTTACGGTTCACCCGAGCTCCTCCCTTGAGGGCCGGGTTCGTTTATATTTGGTGTTATCTTGTGTATGGTGTTATGGTTGGCTATGATGTGTTACGGGGATATGTTGGGTCACGGAGATATGAAACTTTTACGGTGTGATCTTGTGGTATGGCGGCTTATTGACGGGGGCGGGCGACCATCGTTCTAGAGCCATGCATGATTTATGTTTTAAAACTAAATGTTTTGACATTTTGCATATTGTACTTATTTTTACGTATATTACATTTTTGGTTACGGTTACATTATATTTTTCCTTTTTTACATACTCGAGTACATATTCCCTGCGACCCCCCTTTTCTTTAGGAAGCTGCGTTTCATGCCCGCAGGTACAGACGCTCAGCTTGGTGATCCACCCACCTAGGACACCTTTTCTACTTTCTGGGAGTGCTCCTTCATCCGAAGCCTGTATTTTGGTATATATACTTTTCCGTTGCATATGTATATATTCATTCAGGGGTACGGACGGGCCCCCGTCCGTCATATGATTCTTACTCTGTTTAGAGGTCGTAGACATGTATGTAGGTCATAGTTGTTCCTGTCGAATATGTTCGTATGATATATGTTTGGGCGGTCTTACCCGCCGTGGTAGCCTTGTCGTTTTGCATATGTATTCGATATGATATGTACATTACGACAGCCTCGCCGACTTTGTGACATCTCGTTGGCTATTATGCGCTAATGCCGAGATCATATTTGATTATTTATGTTATGCGAATTAGTATGTTAATTCGATG
>NC_081353.1:2117643-2171543 GCF_029784015.1 Lycium ferocissimum
TTCTCTATTATTTCCGGAAAAAATTTTGGCAGGGTTTCCTCTGTATTCCTTACTATCTCAAAACTTGCATGCAGGAAATACCAACAGTGCCTCATAGGGCCATCATCACATACATATATGTATATATCATATCACATCACGGCCACACAGGGCTCCCCGATATCGTCGGGTACAAAAATAATAAACATACCTCGTATGTCCCGGCTCAAGTACTGTTACACTTTCTTTTTACTTTCCCTTTTAATCTTCCAACTTTTCACTCCAATCGTGTCAATACCGTACTCGACATATCTTTTGTACCTTTACTTACTGCGTGCTTTGCAACTTCCCGTATGTCGTTAGTCACCTTCTTCGATTGATATCATTCCTTTGCTGCAACCGAAAGTTAGTATAAGAAATCTCATTTCCTATGACTCGGCTCTATGGCACGATCTAAGAGGTGAAAGAAGAGTAACCATCCTAGATGCCCCGTAGCCTCACTGTTTATAAATGTGGCGGCTTCGCACCATAAACGGGACTCTCTTGGACACGACTTTGCGAGACAACCCAGGACGAGCGCTGCGATACCAATTTGTCCACCCTTAATCCGATAGGGAGTGATGGGCACCCGACCCTTACCTAGGGCCGAGCGAACCCGCTGACTCTCGTGACATTCATAATCATACTGGGCCCTTAAACCATAACATAAATACATAATGAAAGTTTTTCGGAAAATCCAACATGCTTTTCCTCTTTTCCAAATCAAATAAAATTTGTAGCATATGAAACTTATAACACAATGCATAATAATACATCGGCTTACATAGCCGCTTACAAGACTGACATCTTATATACACGACACTGTCTGCAAAGTCTCTAACATGGAACATGATTCCATAACGTAGTACGCTGACTCGCGGCCTCCGGAGAAAATGGAGCTCGCCAATCCCACATTTGGAACATCTTCTACTAATATCTTGGCTAAATGCAGTGTACATGCGGCATGAAACGCGGCCCCCCGAAGAAAAGGGGTCGGTACGGAATATGCGGGTATGTAAAGCATGAAATACGATAAGCGGGATCATGCGAGATAAAGAGTAGAAAAATCATAAGACTTGCCTTTTTAAAACGTTTATCATGCATATACATATATCGGTAAGTAAAATCATATCATGCTCATGTCATCATATCATCGTACATATATACCGTACCCGTCCCTCTAGTGAGGGACTCGGTGTGTAAAATCATATCATAATCATGTATGCATGCATATATATATACATATATATATACCGTACCCAGCCCTCTAGTGAGGGATTCAGTGAATAGCGTGTCCCGGCCCCGCCCCAACAAGGGACTCGGTATGCCATCTGACCGCCATCCCCACGTCGTCACATCATCATATACATATATATAGCGTACCGGCCCTACTAGTGAGGGTCTCGGTGAACAATGCGATGGAATGTGCACGAATACGTACCGGCCGGGACTCGGTGAAAGATACATTGAGGCTGGCACGAAGCTGGAGGTAGTGACAAATCATATGCACATAAATCTTTCTCAGAGACTCAATGAGGTAATCTAAACGAATTGTCATTTGAAAATCGGGACAATAGTTATATCAAAAATCTTTCGGGCGTCTCTCGGAAACATAACAAACATCATAAACATACTAGAGAGCCATAGGAATCATAGTCATACGTCAAGCCAATTCGAGTTCACCTCGGAAAGTTACGGACATTATACCTTTTAGGACTTCCTACAACCATAACGAAAGCGATCCAAACCTTTTACGCAGAAAATTCTGAGAGACGTTCGTAAATTTCGGAATCATTTAGGAACAAAACTCTTTGAAAACCAAACCTTTATGCAACTTTTGAAATTTAAGTATACAAATGACATAAGGACCATGATTTGACCACATTAAGAATACAAATATCAAGAAATCAATAAGAATCATAACATGCTTGGATCACCAGAACAGAGTTACCTCGGGATTCGTGTCATAACTTACTTTCAACTAAGACATGCCAAAGAAAGAAAGGTTGAGCTTTACATACCTTAGCCGCTTCCTAAGCTAATCCGAACTTACGTCTCGACTTTTCACAATCTACAATAATGTCATTAGATATCAACCATTAGCCATAACGCTTAAAAATCCAATTCCAAATTAACACTTTGTCTATAAAAATTTCGGCAGCATTTCCCCTATAACTTCAGCATCCCCGAGAATTCAACTCGGCCAAATCAACAACAACCAAACCAATAACCATACTAACAATATCCATAAGTGATTCAAAATGCATTCTAACATTAATACTTCCTTTCTACACAATTCGACAACGTTTCATTTATATTCAAATAAACTACATACGATCAATTCAATACTGATACTCACATATTCGATTACTAATCAACAACCGTTCGCATAATTTAAGAACATTCCAAGCAATCCATACAATATTCAAAACAACCCCAAACAATAGGCCATTCCACCCGAAATTTTCCAACTACATTAGGAACATCAATAACACATTTTCTTCTTCCGAATTCATAAACTATATCAACAATTCCATACGTTTACAACATCATTTTCATAAATTCAAGAAAGCATATTAAAATCACATTAACTTTCAAATCAGCCCACACAATTACGACTTCCATTTGAGTCATCAAACCTTCATTTTCATCACATATTCCATAACAACAACAACTACGACACCAAGTAAATTCGACTCACCATTCCTACACAACACACCATATACACGTACACACTACACACCATAATTTCATGAATTTCATTCACTTCCACACTCCACAACATACAAACCATGCATAACATGTAAAAATAAGAATTAAGTCTTACCTCTTCCAATCAACTTCTTCCACTCGGCTAGGACCCTCCATAACTAAAACGAATGGTTTCCTTGTTCCAACAACCACTCCACGTTGACGAGGACCTTCCAATTAGTAGGTAAGCATGAAGAAAATAATTTTCTTGATCAAGCTCCCATAGCACTTGGTGGCCGAACTCTCTCTTCTCTTTCTTTCTTTTCTTTCTCTTGAGTTTTCTAGGCTTTGCAAAATAATGAATTGTGTCTTATGTTCTCATCACTTATACATATATATATATATATATATATATATGGCACATGCACATGGCCGGTCATGTGCAAGCTTTTTCTCCTTTTTTTTTTTTGCTTTCTTTTTCTCCAATTTTCTAGAAATTTCCTAAGTCACAAAAGATGAATTTGTGACCTTGCCTTGTCATCCATGCATTTATATATATATATATATATATATATATATATATATATATATATATATATATATATATATATATATATATATAAAAGCTTCCATAAGTATGGAATGAGCACATGTACCATTTCTTGGCTCAAGGCAGGGCCAACCATATGAGTGGGGCCCATGGCCACCTTGGCCTTTTGGCCATTTCATGAAAGTTTTGTTTCCTCTCTTAGCCCTTAATTTTTCCTTATTCCAAATTTACTCTTAATGTTCCATACCAATAAAATATGAATTTGCAACTTATGCATTCTTAACGAAGCCGGAAAATATATATATATAACCTTGTCCTTAACTTTTCGCAATTTACTCGGAATGTCCCATTGTACAAAATACGGGATATAACAGCAACTGTGGGGGTGTGCTCCGTCTTTGGGGGAGGATATACATCTCTATAACTGCTGCCGAGGGCGCACCGCCTCGGAGACTACTCCAAAATACCCGGATGACCTAGCCCTCTTGGGGCGCCCAGCTTTCATAAACCTGTCGAGTGCAGCGCCCTCTGTGTCGATCCTCCCTTCTGGGCGTGTGCACCGGCCACACGGGCAATATCCATACCGAGCTGGGCCGCCATCGCCCCAACGGCTGTCAACCGAAGTACGGGGTCCCGGCCCCCGTCGCATCTTCGGTGCATCCGGTCGGTCATATCAGCTACCCAGCGGGTGCGTATACGGCCAAAGAGTCAAGCTCTAAACTATACCGGACGCTCCACCTTTCTGTCTCCGCGGCAAGAATGCGTCTCTACCGGCTCGCCGTGGCCGGAGGGCGGTGGCCAGAAAGGCCTGCGTAGCGCTCGTCGTACGAGCGGGAGGAGCATCGCAAGCACCGGGCCGGCATCCCGAGGCTCGCCCGATTGGCAGCTGATGGGTACGACCGATGTGACGCCAACTCGACGGACTCGATTTCGGTCGCCTTAATCAACCGTAGCGTACGCGCGTACGTCCGATAAACTCCCGGGGGTCCTCCGCGAGCTTTGACCGAAAAACTGCGGGGGACCACAAGTTGGGAAATCGGGGCCCTGTTTGTATCTATCCGCATGATCACCTCCCGATCCCGTCCGTGAACACGGACCGCCATCAACTGGTCAATAGCCGAACCGCATCCCGCATGCCCTATCCTCCGCCCCCGGGCCGAGGGACCGGAGGCTCGGTTGCTAGAACCTCGGGAGAGGGCGGGGTGGAGCCGCCCGACCTCGCACCGTCGTCGCTCCAAGCCTCGCCGATGCCGGTGGTGTGCCGAACCGGGCCGGGGCACAATCTCGGTACGAGCTCGGCCGGGCCCGGTAACTCTCCGGCCGGGCGGGTCTCTCCAACCGCGTAGACTTGCCCTTCTCGGCGGGGCGTGGCCTTCCCCGGAGGCATCGGCCCGAAAACATAACGATTCGTTAGGAGAAGAGTCATCTCGATAACACAGCTCTATCGCACGATCTAGGATCAGAAGGAAAGATAACATCCTAAATGTCCTATAGCCTCCTGTTTATAGATGTGGTGCACAACACACCAATAAACAAGACTCTACTAGACACGTGTTATAGCCCATACTTTGTACGTTCGGATACTTTGGAGTAGTCGTGGCAAGTTAAGGGTAAGATCATTTTCAAGAATTATTTTAATGTACGAGTTGTTAGGAATATTATTTATGAACATTGGTAGTATGGAAATATTGAGAAAGGTTGAGGGGCGAAAAAAAAAAAAAAGGGGGAAATTCGCAAAGTGGCATCATGGGAATAATGTGGAAAGGCTAGGGGCAAAATGGTCATTTCACGGGTGCTCAAGAAATGTCTTGAAAAAGGCCATGTGGCCAAAAAAAAAAAAAAGAAGAAAAAGAAAGGAATTAGTCATCTTGGGAAATTTGAAGAAAATTCTAGAAGATAAAAAGGAAAAGGAAAAGAAAAGAAATCTCTAGAAAAAATATATATAGAGGAGAGGGCATGTGCCCCTCACATGCTTGTAGAAACTCTATATATATATATAAAGGAGGGGTCATCATTTTAATTCAAGAGTGGAGAGAAAGAAAGAAAGAAAAAAAAAAAAAAAGGGGGAGGTTCGGCCATGGCTAAAAAAAATTGGCCATGGAGAATTGATTGAGAAAAATTATCTCTTACTAGTTTTCCTATCAAATGGAAGGTCCTCTACAACATGGTGTGCTTGTTGGAGCAATTCAATCCTTAATTTGTGCAATATATGCCCTAGCCGAATGAAAAGTTAAGTAGAAAAAGGTATGTATTTAATCCTCTCTTCATATGTTTTGGATAGTTGTGTATGTTGTGGTGTGTGGGAATGAATGGAATTTATGGAAATATGAAAGTTGTGAATGTGGTCGAATGTGCATAGTGTTGGCCGTGTGTGTGATGTGTGGTATAGAAAGAATGAATTAATTTTATGTAGTGTGTTAGTTATTGTTGTAATGTATAGGAAAAGATGGAAAATTTATGAAATATGTTGTTGTAGTATTGTGGCTGAGAATGAGTTAATTTGATATAGCATATTGTGTTGTTGTTGTAATGTGTAAAGATGGAAGGAAATGCATGAAAATATGTAAAGAAGTGGTTGTGGCCGAATAGTAGGTGTTTTGGTAAGCTATGGTAAATTGATGTAAATTGACATTCTAGTTGTTGTTGCTATGGAATATGTGACGTAAAATGAAAGTTGTTGTTGAAGCCAACGAATGTGCATGATGATGAAATGTATGGTTGTTGTTGGAATTGAAGGTTTCGGATAAAGTAGTATGTTGTTTGAGTTGATGGAAGAATATGTGAATTAAATTGAATTAAATTGGATTGGATTGGATATTGAAGTGTTGCTACAATAAGTGTTGGTACTGTTGATAGCTTGGCCGGGTTGAATTCCCGGATTGTTGTTGATTAAAATAAGCCAAGTTGGAATCTCGGGGATGGTGTATTTACGGAGAAATACTGCGAAATTTCGGCAGATAACAAGTAAATGTATTTGAAAGGTTAAGACAAGTACGCGGTAATGAATCTAATGATTGTGTCAATCGTCTTGAATGTAGACTAGCGGCAACAAGTTTGGACGAATAAAGCGCTAGTAAGGCACGGCGCGGTATGTTAAGGCTCGTCCCTTCTCTTTCTATGGCATGATTCATATGTGAGATGTGTTAAACGTTTCCATAATGATTTCATTTTCAAAAGCTAGAAGTAATGGTTTTAAAATATGATTTCCTTCCTAAAAGTTCACAAATGTTTTCCAAAATATTCATTTTTCTCCAAAATCCAAGTTTTACGATTTTGAAAGTTTTTATGACTAAAACAACGACTATGATTTTATGATGACAATGATAATGCCAGATATGAGAAATGTCTATGATGAATATGTCAAGGATATGTTCTTACCATGAATACGACGATATGAAATGTTAAGTCAAGTTTTTGGATAACGACTAATTTAAAGATTCCAATTATACGAACGATGTCTTATGATCTGTTTTATGTTTCCTCACGATGTTACTCTCCATTGATAGTCTCGCACTTATATTAATAGTCCCTTCAAGGTGAGACAAAGTCATGATGATTAATCCATAATGTAATCGGAGGTTTCCGACCTTACGTCACTCCGATAAAGTTATAATTTTTGATTGGGCTCCGATGCATGCTTATGATGGATGTTACATCGGCCTGAGGGCCGGGCATGACCACCACTACGGTAAGCGTAGTGGGCAGCATAACCACGGCGGCCTGAGGGCGGCACGACCACCACTACGGTAAGCGTAGTGGGCGGCGTATGATTACAACCGGCCTATTTGGCCGGCACGATCCCCACTAGTGGCGGCTGTAAAAAGAGGTTTACCCCGGACGCGGGCTAATGATGTTATGTGATTCGGACGAAGCTATGGATGCATATAAGAGTAATAGTAAGCATGCATGACTCCGCCTTAAGAGGCACTCAGATGTACAGACTACTTTTACAGTACAGGATATGTTCTACAGTTCCATTCCGTTATTACTCATGAGTACAGTTTTTACTATGTTACTATTAATGCCTTACATACTCGGTACAATGCTCGTACCGACCTCTTCTTCGGGGGCTGCGTTCGTGCCGCGCGGTACACCCGGATGGACAAGCCGGGATAGAAGACGTTCCGGCGAGTTGGCGGGCCCCACTTGTTCTTGGAGTGCTGCCGAGTCAGAGCTTATATGCTAGGATCTCTGGATTGAAGTTAGAGACTTTGCAGACAGAGTCATGAGTGTAGTATGTCAGTTCGGACAGCGGCCTCATCAGCCAACGCGTCCTGTTGTCTTATGTTTCAAATAAAAAAAAAAAAAAAAAAAATGCGGAGGCTTATCTACGTTTTCTATTACTTGTTGTCGTAAGGGAATTTTTGAAAGATTTGATATGTAATAAGAGTCGTGGGTTCGCTCGGCTCCCAAACATGGGGTCGGGTGCCCATCACACCCCAGTAAAGTCGGGGTGTGACAAAGTGGTATCGAGCAGGTCGGTCTAAGGGATGTACGCAAAGTCGTGTCCGGTAGAGTCCTGTTTATGGGTGTGAAGCCGGCCACATTTATAAACGAGGAGGTTGCGGGGCATCTAGGAATGGTTGACCTTTTTTACGTCATTAGATCGTGCGATAGAGCCAAGTCATAGGAAATAAGATTCCTTATGCTAATCGTTGATTTTCGCAGGCGCCCATTATCGGCGGAAAAAAAAAAAAAAAAAAAAAAAAAAGAGGGATGATATGGAAGTCAAAAGAGGTAAGACCGGATGGATATATTTGTTACGTTACGTGAAGTTGGGAGCCGTATAGGAAAATAGATATACACCGGGCGGAAAGTGAATATTGAGAAGAGAAAAGGGTAAAACGGTAAATGTAAAAGAAAGGACGTATTACGAAAATGTTTCGGAAAATTTGTAAGGCTTCGGCTGATTTTAGATCATGTTATAAAGGTTATATGAGAAAGTGGACGCGAATATATCGGTGTTAAGGCGCCGAATTCCACCAAAGTTCGGGGTTAAGCGTGCTCAGGTGGGAGCAATTTCAGGATGGGTGACCCCCTGGGAAATAAACCAAAAGTTCTACAAATTGAGATACGAGAGACAAATGAGAAGTTAAAAGTGACCTAAGGGGAAATTAAAGTATACAGAATGGTTGGGAACCATACGGGGTCACGTAAGACAAGGTAGGCTAGAATGGTGAAGAGACAAAAAGTGTATCATAGCTCGGGAAAGTTGGATAGGCTTGAACAATGTTTGAAAGTATTTTGTGGGTTAGTGAATAATGCACATATATATATATATATATATATATATATATATATATATATATATATATATATATATATATATATATATAGTGTGTAGATATTCCATATGATTGTATCGGTGGACAAGGGAGTCCCAGCAACCGGCGCTACGGTAAGGAAGGCGCTAATCAGTAAAAGGATACCGAAGTTCGAGTGACAATAAATAATAAAGGGTATAGGTGCTACAAGGTAAGTTGCTATTGTTCTATCACAAGCTTAAGACTTGAAAGTCTAGTGTGGAGATAGTTGCAAAGGAAAGAGATTGAGTTCATGGAAGGCAAGGAGATCAACGGTGTCGGGAAAAAGTGAAAAGTAAGAAAGCTTAGTGAGGGAAACCTCGAGAGAAGCTATCGACAAAGCGCGAGATTGTCTGGGTAAGGACTCAAAGTAGACATGTGAAAAGGAATAGAAAGTGATAAAAGGAAACAGGAAAGGAGTGTACGAGGTTTGAAGACCGATTTTGATAAGCAAGGCGGAAGGAATAGTGACTAAGATAGGGGAATGTGAAGTAAGAAAAAGAGTGATTAAGCTTAGCGACGATGTAATAAGACTTTGGCCTTGAAAGATATATGAAGGAATAAATGTATGGCCATACTAGTATGGTTGCCTCAGGCATGGAAGAACTGTTCTGAGAGGATGACCTAGGAAAGGGCGAGATCTATGTGTTAGAAAGGAATAGTTCACGAGCTTGAGGACCCATATGAAGAAATAGCAAGAGAAAGAAGGTACTCGAAGGCGGTTAGCATATAAGGAGCCCCAAAAGGGGGGAGACCATATTATATTAGACCTAAAAAGAAATCGCAACACTATCAAGTACCGTAAAAGGAAATCTATTAGCTTGGAATCGAGTACAAAATATGTCGGTGTGTCGCAAGAATACTTGGGAGAAGAGTAGAAGCGAAATAACAATGAGTATACTAAGAGAGGTAGACCCGAGGATAAAGGAATAGCCTACGGTCATGTTGGATTGTTAAGTAAAGGTTGCGTACTAAGACGTGGCTACCGTTAAGGTGCGGTGACGAGACAATAACAGAAAAGAAAGGACCCGGAAAGAACAAGGATAATGAGGTGACACAGCGAGTTAGCAAAACCTATGACATGGAGCAAGAACTCATGAAAAGGGTTGAGGAATTCGATTATGAAGAAAATAGGGTAAAGAATAAGGAACGGGCATAAAGGAAAAAGCAACTATAAAGGGATCCTCCCGAAATATTATAACACCCCATAAGGTCAGTTGAACATTCGAGGACGAATGTTCTAAAGGGGGGGAGGATGTTATAGCCCGTACTTTGTACGTTCGGATACTTTGGAGTAGTCGTGGCAAGTTAAGGGTAAGATCATTTTCAAGAATTATTTTAATGTACGAGTTGTTAGGAATATTATTTATGAACATTGGTAGTATGGAAATATTGAGAAAGGTTGAGGGCGAAAAAAAAAAAGGGGAAATTCGCAAAGTTGCATCATGGGAATAATGTGGAAAGGCTAGGGGCAAAATGGTCATTTCACGGGTGCTCAAGAAATGTCTTGAAAAAGGCCATGTGGCCGAAAAAAAAAAGAAGAAAAAGAAAGGAATTAGTCATCTTGGGAAATTTGAAGAAAATTCTAGAAGATAAAAAGGAAAAGGAAAAGAAAAGAAATCTCTAGAAAAAATATATAGAGGAGAGGGCATGTGCCCCACATGCTTGTAGAAACTCTATATATATATATAAAAAAGAAAGGTCATCATTTTAATTCAAGAGTGGAGAGAAAGAAAGAAAGAAAAAAAAAAAAAGGGAGGTGCGGCCATGGCTAAAAAAAAATTGGCCACGGAGAATTGATTGAGAAAAATTATCTCTTACTAGTTTTCCTATCAAATGGAAGGTCCTCTACAACATGGTGTGCTTGTTGGAGCAATTCAATCCTTAATTTGTGCAATATATGCCCTCGCCGAATGAAAAGTTAAGTAGAAAAAGGTATGTATTTAATCCTCTCTTCATATGTTTTGGATAGTTGTGTATGTTGTGGTGTGTGGGAATGAATGGAATTTATGGAAATATGAAAGTTGTGAATGTGGTCGAATGTGCATAGTGTTGGCCGTGTGTGTGATGTGTGGTATAGAAAGAATGAATTAATTTTATGTAGTGTGTTAGTTATTGTTGTAATGTATAGGAAAAGATGGAAAATTTATGAAATATGTTGTTGTAGTATTGTGGCCGAGAATGAGTTAATTTGATATAGCATATTGTGTTGTTGTTGTAATGTGTAAAGATGGAAGGAAATGCATGAAAATATGTAAAGAAGTGGTTGTGGCCGAATAGTAGGTGTTTTGGTAAGCTATGGTAAATTGATGTAAATTGACATTCTAGTTGTTGTTGCTATGGAATATGTGACGTAAAATGAAAGTTGTTGTTGAAGCCAACGAATGTGCATGATGATGAAATGTATGGTTGTTGTTGGAATTGAAGGTTTCGGATAAAGTAGTATGTTGTTTGAGTTGATGGAAGAATATGTGAATTAAATTGAATTAAATTGGATTGGATTGGATATTGAAGTGTTGCTACAATAAGTGTTGGTACTGTTGATAGCTTGGCCGGGTTGAATTCCCGGATTGTTGTTGATTAAAATAAGCCGAGTTGGAATCTCGGGGATGGTGTATTTACGGAGGGAAATGCTGCCGAAATTTCGGCAGATAACAAGTAAATGTATTTGAAAGGTTAAGACAAGTACGCGGTAATGAATCTAATGATTGTGTCAATCGTCTTGAATGTAGACTAGCGGCAACAAGTTTGGACGAATAAGCGTAGCTAGTAAGGCGCGGCGCAGGTATGTTAAGGCTCGTCCCTTCTCTTTCTATGGCATGATTCTATATGTGAGATGTGTTAAACGTTTCCATAACGATTTCATTTTCAAAAGCTAGAAGTAATGGTTTTAAAATATGATTTCCTTCCTAAAAGTTCAAATGTTTTCCAAAGTATTCATTTTTCTCCAAAATCCAAGTTTTACGATTTTGAAAGTTTTTATGACTAAAACAACGACTATGATTTTATGATGACAATGATGATGCCAGATATGAGAAAATGTCTATGATGAATATGTCAAGGATATGTTCTTACCATGAATACGACGATATGAAATGTTAAGCTGTTTTTGGATAACGACTAATTTAAAGATTCCAATTATACGAACGATGTCTTATGATCCTGTTTTATGTTTCCTCACGATGTTACTCTCCATTGATAGTCTCGCCTTATATTAATAGTCCCTTCATGCGAGACAAAGTCATGATGATTAATCCATAATGTAATCGGAGGTTTCCGACCTTACGTCACTCCGATAAAGTTATAATTTTTGATTGGGCTCCAATGCATGCTTACGATGGATGTTACAACGGCCCTGGGGGCGGGCATGACCACCACTACGGTAAGCGTAGTGGGCAACACATAACCACACCGGCCCCTGGGGGCGGGCACGACCATCACTACGGTAAGCGTAGCGGGCGGCGTATGATTACAACGGCTATTTGGCCGGGCACGATCCCCACTAGTGGCGCTGCAAGAGGTTTACCCCGGACGCGGGCTAATGATGTTATGTGATTCAGACAGGCTATGGATGCATATAAGAGTAATAGTAAGCATGCATGACTCCGCCTTAAGAGGCACTCAGATGTACAGACTACTTTTACAGTACAGGATATGTTCTACAGTTCCATTCCGTTATTACTCATGAGTACAGTTTTTACTATGTTACTATTCATGCCTTACATACTCAGTACAATGCTCGTACTGACCCCTTCGGGGGCTTCGTTCGTGCCGCGTGTACACCCCCGTGGACGGAAGCCGGATAGAAGACGTTCCGACGAGTTGGCAGGCCCCACTTGTTCTTGGAGTGCCGCCGAGTCGAGCTTATATGCTAGGATCTCTGGATTGAAGTTAGAGACTTTGCGAGCGCAGTCACGAGTGTAGTATGTCGGTTCGGACGGCGGCCTCATCGGCCAACGCGTCCCGTTGTCTTATGTTTCAAATAAAAAAAAAAAAAAAAAAAAATCGAGGCTTATCTACGTTTTATTACTTGTTGTCGTAAGGAATTTTTGAAAGATTTGATATGTAATAAGAGTCAGCGGGTTCGCTCGGCTCCAAACATGGGGTCGGGTGCCCATCACACCCTAGTAAAGTCGGGGTGTGACAACACGGTCTGTAGACATTCCGAGAACGAACCGCTCTGATACCACTTTTGTCACGACCCAACCCCGTAGGCCGTGACTAGTGCCCGAGCTGGGCACCCAAACACATTCATTAATCCGAATCACATACATATGGCTTATACGCACACAAATATCAGACGCTGTCTCAAATTATCTCAAACTGTCTCAAACACAAACATATGCATATCACAGAAGCCGCGAGGCTATCAAATGGTGCAACGGCCCAAAATATATACAGATGCAAGCCGACAAGGCTGCCACGGCGAATGGGATCGCCTAGATCATGTAACATACGAACACACCTGTACAGAATAGGCACACAACCCACATGTACGTCTACGTACCCTCTAAACGAACAACGAATCATATGACGGGACGTGGCCCCGCCGTGCCCCCGAACAAACAAATACATATGCAACGAACGAATATATACCAAAATGTAGGCTCGGAATAAGGGAGCACTCCAAACAAACGAAAAAGGGTGTCCTAGACCGGCGGATCACCGAACCGTGCGTACGTACTGCGGGCATGAAACGCGACCCCCGAAGAAAGGGGTCGTTTTAATATGTGCGAGTATACCAAAGCGTAAATACGAGAAAGAATCATAATCGAAACAGAAGTACAGACCAATAGTACAATATTTAAAATGCCAAAACGTTTACTTTTAAAATACAAATCATGCAGAGGGCTCGAAGAATATGGTCGCCCGCCCGTCATTGGCGCCATAACACTGCATAACACCAGAAAGTTTCAAATCTCCGTAACCCGACATATCTCCATAACACATCCTAATGCCATAATCACAGCATAACACCAAAGCATATAGGGTTCCCGTCCCTCTAGCGAGGAACTCGGCGAACCATAACACAGCATAACACCGGAATATAACATAGTGCGCACGATAACATAATCGGCCCGAGACTCGGCGAAAGATACAACAGAATGCACGAACAGAGTCGTGAGTAACCATATGCATAAAAATCATTATTACAGACTCAACAGATAAGTAGACTAACCATACATCGGGGGTTAGGGTGATAGTCATACTACATTCTTTCAAAAGTCATCAGAACTATACAAAGGGAAGTTGTGGGGCCCACGGGCGAGTATCAACTCAACCCGAGCCCGCCTACGAAGATTAGAATCATGATACGCTGCCGAACCCCTTACGAGCTTATCGGGGCGATCCGGTTCTGTCTACGGAAGTTACGGGCATTCGTAGTTACAGAATCTGTCAAAAACGGAATTCTTTATGCAACACTTAGTTTTCAATCAAACAAAGGGTACAAGGACCATAATTTGCCTATATTAAGGCTACGAACATCAAAGAGTGAATAAGGATTCTATAAGTGCCCGGATCTTACGAATAGAGTTACCCCGAGGCTCGGATCTTAGCCTACTTACAACTAAGACATGCCCAAAAGAAAGGAAAGGTAGGCTTTACATACCTCGTCCGCTCTCAAAGCTAATCCAAACTCAAACCTCGGGCTCCCCAAGATCTACAAATACGTCATAATATGCCAAACATTAGCTATAGATACTTAGGCATTTAATTCCAAACTAACACCTAATTCTACAGAAATTTGGGCAGTATTTCCCCTGTAAATAGATCAACCCCGAGAATTTAAATCGGCCAAATCAACAACAACAACAACACCAACAACCAAGCTAGCAATATCCATAATCAATTCAAAACACATTCTAACATTAAATACTCTTTCTACATAATCCAACAACATTCATCATATTCAATTCAACGGCTTACATTCAAGCCAACATCAACGCTCATACATTCAAATACTAGTTCGAACCCATACCAACAACATTTAAGAACATTTTAAACAATTCATACAATGTTTCAAACATCCCAAACAACACCCCACTTCACCCGAAATCTGCCCCAAACCCGAGAACACAACTATAACCCATTCCTCACTTCCAAATCATGATTTGCACCAACAATCCACACTCTAACAATGTCATTCTCATAAATATAAAAATTACGTTAAATGCACATTAACCTCCAAATCAGCCCATAACAATTACAACATCAACTTGAGTCATTAGAATCTCATTATCAACATAGAATTCACAACGACAACAACCCAAAACACTAAAGAGAATTAACTCATTCTTTGCTACACCTCACAAGCCATATTCGGCCAACACATCACACACATACATATTGATGATTCTCATCCATCTCTTCACTCTACACAATCAAAACATGCTAGCTAGAATTTAATTCATTACTTCTACACAACACAACACACACACACGGCCTCAACTCCAACATGCCATATTTCATAAATTTCATCCATTTTTGCATACTACAACACACATAAACCTTCCATAACACATAAAAACATGATTAAACCTTACCTTTCTTCTTCAACTTCACAACTAGATAGGGTTGCAAATGATGAAAACAAATGGTCTATTGGCCCAAACAACAACTCCACGTTAATGAGAGACCTCCAATTAGTGGGTTTGCTAGGAAGAAATAATTTTGTGATGGCTAAACTTGGTCTTCAATTTTTGGCATTCATGGCCGAATGGCCTTATGTTTCTCTCCAAGGTCTTGATTTTTTTTCTAAGTGTAGAAGATAATGAGTTGTGAAGACTTAGTCATCTTTTGCACCCTTATAAGAGTTATACAAGTGTCCATGACCCACACATGGGTTGGACCAATTAAATTTGGCCACAAAATGTGTGGGACCATTTCCAAGGCCACACGGCCAAAGGGCCTAATTTTCATGATTTCCAACTTTCAATTATATCACTTTTGGTCCCAAATTTCCTAAATGTTCCATGCCAACAAGTTCATGAACAACTTATGTCTCAAAACAAAATCGAAGGTCAAAAGTGTCGACTTCGTATCCCGGAATGGTCTTGTCCCTAATTTATCATAGTTAATCCGGATTGTCCCAATGCACAAAATACGGGATATAACATATTTACCTCGCTTACTAACTATCCTCAAATACATATAAAGCTTAACAAATTATGGACAATAATTTCCTTTGTAATCTTACAACTCTTCAACTCCTCAATCGATCCAACATCAACCACAATACCCACAACATGATAACAACACACACACACACACACACACACACACACACACACACACACACACACACACACACATATATATATATATATATACATAAATTCATTTTCAATCATCTCTTAAAATAACCCCAAATCACTATATTACCCTTCATCAACTTACCACTTCCATAAGTATCCTCTCTCAACTTAAAATCACTAAAACTCTTGATAATAAACTCCAATACAAGGGTAGAAATCATTCACATACCTTGAGGGGTCCAAGATTCCAAGAATCACTTCAACTCTAACTTTCTAAGCTTCACAACCCTGGAGAAACTCTAGAATCAACCTTCTTCTTTACAAGCTCGGGTTTACGGTGTTCGGATCTTCCCAAATCTTCATTAATATGATAGGAAGTATTGGGAGAGAATATATTAGGGTTTTCTCTGATTTGGAAGAAGGAAAAAATGAGAAATAAGTCGTGAACCACCTATTTATACTCGGAATTAAAAAGGCTACAGCGGTGCGGTTCGACGAGCGAGTTGATGACCCGTCGACGTGTCGACGGTCCGTTGACTTGCTCTGTCGATCTGCACCTGCAGATGCAAGGCTTTGGAACCCTTTCGACGCCGTACATCGATCGTCCGTCGAACATGTCGACGACCCGTCGATGATGATTGGTGTCTGCAGATTTTCTCAGATTCAGTTCAGATCGCGTCGATTCGATTCACTCAACTTCTAATCCTGAAAATTACTAGGAATACCTGCTGGTACCCTTGTACACAGGGCAAGCCACCGTCTACCTCCAAACTCGAGCTCGGGTCTCTATTCCAAAGGCATACCTGATTAGGAAACCATAGGTTCCGTTACGAAGAAAACGAGAGGTGTAACAAAAATGGGCAACATTTTCCTTGTTTATACTACATCCCAAAGACCACTAAGGGTCATCAAATATCCCAACAACAACAATTCAATATAAGCTTCTCCAATTACCTTAACAACCATATTGAGCGGCAAGCTCATTTTATAAATAACGAAACATAATTTGAATCCAATTCTGATTCTATAAATCAATCTAAAACCTTCATAACATTATACTTATGTTTATCATATCCTTTTCAACCCAAAACATCATAAAGATAATCTCTAAACCAGTCCATACGTTCTAACTCTTCAACCTTCCCTTCCGAGTCCTAGTTTTACATGTTTTCCTCCTCCATTTCCTTCAATTAATACATGAATAATCTTAAAAACAATAGCCACAATATAGACAGGTTATATTCCATAATTTCCAACAATTAGAAACCATATTTACACCTTCAAAACAGTCCAACAAAATAGTAGTCATACTTTAGGCCATTTCAAAGCAATTTTGTGGTATTTTGCTCCAAACAGCTTACCAACATGAATTTTAACTTAAGCACAAACAAAGGTATGTTAAACATACGCGAAAATGCGAATATCTCTCTACTCCGACGTCATCTTGATGAACGATTTAATACGTTGGAAACTAGACTCATAGACATTCATTTGGTGGTTGGATCACCCCGTAACTCTAAGTATATTAGGAGAAAAGCTTTGTGACATCAGACTCAAATTTCAATAAACTTATAAACGTAACTTGCGATAACTTTTACCGACTTTTGTTTTACAACTCGCTTGACTTCAAAACTGTCACGTCCCAAATTTGAATGGGATGGACCATGCTCTATATGCAACTACTATGAACTTGTAACGAACTACATGTCATAACTTGAGATACAAAAGAGAGACATAATGATTTTCGTACATATGTGACTGAAATACAATAAACCCACATACACCATGTATGAAGCCTGTACGAATACCTATGACCAAACATCTAATACAAGTGCTAGGACAGGGCCCCGGCCTACCCAAAACCCCTAACATCAATGATAATACTAGACCTGCCTCTGCTCCAGGTAGAAATGAAGGTTACAATCCTTTTGTTGAACATTCGGTCTATCTAGTGGAAAAGTACGCAACCTAAACTGCTGATGTGGAAAAGAATAGATACAACCCCCCCCCCCTTCCCCCCAGCAAGGGGCATCAATACAGAAAGATTGTACAGATTACGTAAGGCAGGTTTGAAACATATGTAAAGACATCAACGTAAGAAACAACACAAACTCTGAATGCCACTGAGGGCGCATGATATGCATAATAAGTAATGTATATGTGCGTATATAACGCCTGTCGTACACACACACACAGATATATATATATATATATATATATATATATATATATATATATATATATATATATGTGTGTGTGTGTGCCGTCGTAACGACCTCGGTGGGCATCATCATCATCATATAACCAGGCGATCGGGTGGTGGTGCGTATATAACATCATTACCTTTCCCATAACCCTTACATATATCATAATAAATATATGCGTATATAACGCCTTTGGTCATAGTATATATGCATAATGCATGGCATATGATAAGAGTACACTTTGAGTCTGTCGGAGTGACGTAAGGTTGTTACACCTCCGACCAACATTATGAGACACGTAAGGTTGTTACACCTCCGACCAACATTATGAGACTAACATCATTATCATTACATGACTATATAGAACTCACAAACCATGAACAAACTTCCTGGAAGCAATAATAGCTTATCATGAATTAACATGGAGACTTCTAGCTACTAAGAGTGGAATCGTTATGGAGTAACATTACGTTAACGTTCTGTTCATATAGATCATGCCAAGAGAAGGAAATTTAGCCTTAACATACTTACTGCACTTATGATTTGTTAAAACCGTGAACTTATGGTCATACTTGCCTTAACGCATGAAATATAAGCTTCTTATGAAAAGGAGTCTAACGTCATCGACAACACAAGGAACTCACTTTATGTCATTAGGGACATACCTACTATTCCACAATTTTATTATGATACTTTTAGAAACCTGTAACGACCCTTCCGGTCGTTATGGAAAATTAGGACTCCGTTGGGAATTTTGAGGCTGCGGGTGGATTCGTGGGGCGTCTTTTTGTATGTGTGCATGTTTTGTGTTGTGTTTTTGAGGCCTTGGATGAAATGTGGGGTGATAGGGGAAAAAACTGGACAAAATTGAGCTCACTGCCCAAAATGAGCCGCTGTGGCGGTAGGAGTACCACTGCTGTGGTACCGCTGTGGCGGTATTCAGACCGCTGCCAGCGGCCATTCATTTTCCTTAGTAGCCGTTGTAGCGGGAAATGTACCGCTATAGCGATAGATGGACCGCCATAGTGGTCACAGTGATTTTGTGGTAGGCCGCAATAGCGGTACCGCTGCAGCGATGTGACGACTACTGTAGCGGTCGACGTAAAACAGTAGCCCGAATTTTATATACTCAGTTTTATTTTTTCTTCTCACAAAACTCCAACACACTTCCCAACAAGCACCTAGAGAGAATTTTCAAGCTAGGGCAAGATAACCTGGAGAGGTAAGTTCCATTACTTTTCATTCTATCATTCCTATCCCCATCATTATTGTAATTATCTTCATGGGTCTTTAATAGTGAAAGTGAAGTAGAAACCTAAGAATATCAACAAACCTTCTAAACTTGATGGGTTGGGGTTATTATCACTTATTTGTCATTTAAATGGATTGATGAGTTGCTATTTGTCATAAATTGAACATTTAGAATCATAAACTAAGTGATTTGAGACCTACGGTTCTATAAAAATGGTGTCTTTGCCATAGAAAACTATTTTTAATGGAAATATTTGATAGAATGTTGTATAAATTGATGGTAAATGAATACTAGGAGCCTTGATAGAATGTTTATCGCCTAGAAAATCATCCACCCTTGGAATGGGGAAAGGGAAGAGTATTCTTGCTTTGGTGTTTGTAAATTGAGCAATGTGACTCATTGAGCCTTCTACTTTTAGACCGTGACCGTATTGAGGCTTTGAAGAAAGGAAAGGCTACTCAGAGTAACCTACGTGTTCCAGCTCTACTTTGAGGTAGGTTACGGTTTACTTAAGTTAGACTTTGGTTAGTTGATTGTATGTTTGGTGATCTCCTTATGAGAAAGCATGTCTAGTTTTCATGCATGGTATTGTGTGGTTAAATTCCTATGTGAATGTGATTGATTGATTATGTAGGCTCCGTGCCAGTATTCTTGTGTGATTAAATCTACAGTGGATGTGTTCTGATAAGAAGCTAATATAATCTTCTCAAGGGTATTGTGACATGAAATGATGAATTGATTGTTGAAACTGGAAAGGTAAGAAACATTGTTCCGTAAGAGGTATGGAAAGGTACTCATGTGACCTATATTATAGGCTTGTGGTCCGAGTATCGTTCCAGAAACGAGAGGTACTTTGATATGTCCCGCGACTGAGGTTCGTTCCGGGGCGGAGGTTTGTGCTCGAGTCCAAGGGGTATTCCGGAACGAATGGTACATGGACACCATGGGTCCCCTGCAGGTCATGGCTACTGAGCTACAACATCAGCTAGCATGTATATACAGCGAGTGAGGTTATTGTGGTAAATTTATTTCCGTTGTGATTTACGTGATTGTGATGCTTGATATCTTGGTGATTTGACCGTGATTGTTCTTGGTTGACTTGCTTTGTGATTTTTTGATATTCATATACATTGGTAGGCTTGTTTTATTCTATTGATTTTACAAAATATGCATGATACTAATCTTAGTCGGCCTATGATATCTCTTTGGTACATAGTGTTTGTGCGATACTATCTTGTTGCATTCTTTGAGTGCAGATTGTGATATAGAGACCGTTGCTCGTCCTCACATATAGCGTGGAGGATATTTGTTGACAGATTTTGGGTGAACTTCTTCCCATGCCAGGCCACCCGAAGATCTTCTAGCTATGATGTCTTTTCGTACTCTGGACATTATAGATTACTTACTTGTTAGACCTCTGATTCTTAGACATGTTTTTAGCTTAGAGTCCTGTACGATGACTTTCGAATTTTGAGGATTGTAATAGTTAGAACTTCCGCACTTATTTCAGTATTTATGGCATGACTTATTTTGTTCTTTGATGTTTGAATAAGTAATACTATTTAGCTCGGTTAATAGAAAGTCTGATTGAATGAATAGGTGTCTTGTGTGTTGGTTCGCCCACTAGGATTTAGATGGGTGCCCGTCATGGTGGGTTAGGTCGTGACATAGTTGGTATCAGCGCTTTAGGGTCGTCGATCTCATCGTACAAGGACATGTCTAGCAGAGTCTTGTAGATCGGTGTGGAGACGTCTGTACTTATCTTCGAGAGACTGTCGAACACTAGTAAAACTCCCTTTTCTTTCTTCTTTCGTACTACTTGATTCTAATTGGAATCTTTTGATTCAAATTGGTATCTGACTATCCTTCATTCTCTTATAGATGGCGAGAACACGCGCGACAACAGCTGGAAGTAGTGGTGGAGGTAGAGGAGTTGGCAGAGGGGAGGTCCCAGCTGGGGCGACATCCCAGTAGTTGACCCCGTGCCTCCAGTAGTTCCTAATGAGGTAGCGGGGAGATGCGGCTGCGCACCCCACCCAACAAGAAGTGCCGGTTCCACGAGAGCGCAGCTCATGGTATACCAAATGTTATAGCACAGGTGCTGCATTGGTTGCATGGGTTAGCATAGGCCGGAGCTATACCAACAGGTCCAGCAGGTAGGGGCGCAAGGATAGCGGCCCCCGGATCCGGACGAGCACGAGGCTCGAGGGTTCGACATACGGCGGTGTGGCACCTCGCTTGGATGAGGTTTCGAGTTTCGAGGCCTTCCCGAGGCTAATTGCAGGGCAAGTGATGACTTGTGAAGAACATGATTTATTTTAGAGGTTCACTAAAATGAAGCCTCCTGTGTTTTATGGTACTGAGTCAGAGGACACATATGAGTTCATCATCGACTGTCATGAGAGGCTCCATAAGATGGGGGTCGTGGATAAGTACGGGGTAGAATTTGTGACCTTCTAGTTCTTGGGTAATGCCAAGCTTTGGTGGAGGGCTTATGCGGAGTGTAGGCTAGCTGGGTCTCCTCCATTGACTTGGGTTCAGTTTTATTCTGTGTTTCTGGACAAGTACGTTCCACGTACTCTAAGAGACCGAAGAAAGGATGAGTTCGCTACTATTGGTCAGGGGAACTCGTCTGTTGTTGTGTATGAGTCTCGTTTCCACTCCCATTCTCGTTATGCTATTCAGTTGCTGCCCACTGAAGGGGAGACGATATTGCGGTTCGTGAAGGGGTTGAACACCGGACTGCAGTTATTGGCTCTTCAGCTTATAGCCACTGGGCTTCATTTCAGGAGATAGGGGAGCATGTCCGTATCGTTGAGGGGATTAGGCATGAGAGTTATACAAGGCAAGTTAAAAAGAAGGCCCATAAGGGTGGGATGTTCAGTAACTCCTTCTCGAGGGGTCAGAGTTCGCAGGTATATTCAGGGCGTCCGTGTCACGACCTAGCCCCGTAGGCCGTGACTAGTGCCCGAGCTGGGCACCCAAACATATTCATTAATCCAAATCACAAACAGATGGCTTATACGTATACAAATATCAGACGCTGTCTCAAACACAAACATATATATCACAGAAGCCGGCAAGGCTATCATATGGCGCAACGGCCCAAAATATATACAAATGCAAGCCGACAAGGCTGCCACGGCGAATGGGATCGCCCAGAACATATAACATACGGACACACCTGTACAGAAATAACCATAACCCACATACATGTCTACAGACCTCTAAACAGAACAACAGAATCATATGACGGGACAGGGCCCCGCCGTACCCCTGAATAAACAAATACATGTGCAACGGAAGAACATATATACCGAAATATGGGCTCCAGAACAAAGGGAGCACTCCAAACGGCGGAATAGATGTCCTGGGCGGCGGATCACCGAATCGTGCGTGCGTACGCGGTACGAAACGCGACCCCGAAGAAAGGGGGTCAATACGAAATATGTACTGAGTATGAAAAGCAGAAGATACAGTAAACAAAACTGAGTCATAATCGAAACAGAAGTACAGAAAACAAGTGCAATATCCAAAATACCGAAATGTTTACTTTTAAAATACAAATCATGCATGGGGCTCAGAAAATATGGTCGCCCGCCCGTCAATGGCGCCATAACACATCATACTCCGAGAAGATTTCATATCTCGAAACGACATATCACATATCACATATACACGGTGCCGGCCCTACATGGCGGAGGGGCTCGGCGAGCCGGACACATCATAACACCGAATATACACGGTGCCGGCCACATAGCGAGAGGGGCTCGGCGAACCGGACACATCATACTCCGGAACATAACATAGTGCGCACGATAACATAGCGGCCGGGACTCGGTGAAAGATGCAATAACCATTTGCACGAGCGAGTCGTGAGTAACCATATGCATAAAATCATTATCATAGACTCGAAAAGATAAGTAAAATGACCATACTTGGAAGTCGGGATAATAGTCATACCATGTTCTTTCAAAAGTCATCAGAATTACATAAAGGAAAGTCGCGGGACCCACGGACCGGTGTCGGCCCGAGCCGGGCCTTCCTATGGAAAACATAGTCATCATATGCCATAAAATCTCCTACGAACATATCGAGGCGATCCGGTTCTGTCTACGAAAGTTACGGCCCTTTTTCCGATGTAGAACTTTTTAAGAACAAAACTTTTTATGCAACGTTTGAAAACCAACTATTCCAAAGACATGAGGGCCATTATTTCATCACATTACGATGTCAAAGATAAAATGAAAATGAGAATCGTAGGCATACTCGGATCGCAAGAATAGAATTTCCTCGAGGCTCGTGTCATAGCCTATTTACAACTAAGGCATGCCAAAAGAAGGAAGGGTTAAGCTTTACATACCTCGTTCGCTCTCAAAGCTAATCCAAACCAAACCTATGTCTCGGACTCCCCAAGATCTACATAACATCAATAAATACCAATGTTACTATAGGCATTTAGGAGTTCATTTCCAAACTAGCACGTAATTCTACAAAAATTTGGGCAGCACTTCCCCTGTAAATGCATCAACCCCGAGAATTCAACTCGGCCAAATCAACAACAACAACACCAACAATCATTCTAGCAACATCAACAATCGATTTAGAACGCATTCTAACATTAGTAGCTCTTTCCACATAATTCAACAACATTCCTTCATATTCAATTTAACTACTTATATTCAAACCAACATCAACGCTCACACATTCAATTACTAATCCGAAACTATTCAAACAATATTCAAGAACACTTTAAATGATTCACACAATATTTCAAACAACCCAACAATGCTCCAACTCACCCGAGAATCCCCCCAAACCCGAGAACCACATCCATAACATATTCCTAACTTCCAAATCATGATTTGCACCAACAATCCACACTCTAACAATGTCGTTCTCATAAATATAGAAATTACATTGAATGCACATTAACCTCCAAATCAGCCCGCAACACTTACAATATCAACTTGAGTCATAAAACTCTTATCGCCAACATAGAATTCATAACGACAACAATCAAAATACTAAATAGAATTAATTCATTCTTTGCTACACCTCACAAGCCATATTCGGCCAACACATCCACAACCAAATTTCATGATTTTCATTCATTTCAACACACTACACAACTAAACATACTACATAGAATTTAATCCATTACACCCACACAACACTACACATGCACGGCTACAAGCCATGCACACGGCTTCACTTCCACATGCAATTCTCTCATGAATTTCATCCATATTTTCATACTATGACATACATAAACCTTCCATAATATATAAAAACAAGATTAAACCTTACCTTTCTTCTCAACTTCACAACTTGGCTAGGGTTAGCAAGGATGAAAACGAGCGGTTTGTTGCCTCAAACAACAACTCCACGTTAACAAGGACCCTTCAATTAGTGGGTTTGCTAGGATAAAATATTTTTTTGATGGCTAATCTTGGACTTGAATTTTTGGGGGTTTGGCCGAATGGCCTTTGCTTTGTTCCTCCAAGTTCTTGATTTTTTTCTAAGTGTGGAAGATGAGAAATATGACTTATTAGTCATCTTTTGTGCTCATATATGAGTTATACAAGTGTCCATGGCCCACACATGGGTTGGACCAATTAAATTTGGCCACAAAATGTGTGGGGACCATTTCCAAGCACACGGCCAAATGGGCCATTTTTCATGAATTTTCAACTTCCAATATTTCACTTTTAGTCCCAAATTTTCCTAAATGATCCATGCCAAAAAATTCATGAACAACTTATTCCTTAAAACGAAATCGAAGGTCAAAAGTCTCGACTTCGTATCCGGAATAGTCTTGTCCCTAACTTATCATGGTTAACCGGATTGTCCCAACGTACAAAATACGGGATATAACGATCCGGTTCGGTCCGCTATGCGGATGTCGGTGGGGGCCTAGCGGGGGAAATTATCGGGCTTCGGTCGGTGTGGAGGCTACACTTCTTCATCGGTACACGTTCGGCGGCCTACGGCGGGACCATGCTTGCTTCGAGTGTGGTGAGATAAGGCATATTAAGAGGTATTGCCCCAGACTTAGACAGAGTGGGCAGAAAACTCAGTATCAGAATCCCCGAGCTCCATTTGCACTAGATCAAGGGGGTAAGGATCGCGCATCGGTAGGGCGGGACGGCCACACCGTAGGTAGGGGTGGTGCCCAGCCTAACCAAGGTGGTCCTTAGGTAGGTAGAGGCAGACAGTAGCCCGACAGAGGCGGGGCTCAAACTTATAATGGTAATAGCGGTGGTTCACATGCGACAGAGGGGCGCGATCATTTGTACGCCATCCCAGGTAGACCCGAGGCTGAGGCCTCCGATGCAATTATCACATATACTATCTCCATTTATGACCGTATGGCTTCTGTTTTGTTTGATCCGGGTTCTACATTTTTTTATGTATCTACCTATTTTGATGTGGGTCTGGATATGATGTGTGATATTCTTGATACCCTAATTTTTGTGTCTACTCCTGTTGGGGATTCTGTGGTAGTGGATAACGTCTACCCTTCTGTGCGATTTCTTTTATGGGGTATAGTACTTAGGCAGATTTGATGATCTTAAACATGGTAGACTTCGATGTTATTTTGGGTATGAGTTGGTTGTCCCCGCATTATGTTATACTTGATTTTCATTCTAAGACTGTTACACTAGCCATGCCCGGGGCACCTAGAATCGAGTGAAAGGGTAACCTTAGTCCCCTCCCTAAGAAAGTAATATCCTTTGTTCGTGCTAGGAAGCTAGTAGAGAAGGGTTGTTTAGCTTATCTGGCATATATCTGTGATACCAGTGCAGATACTCCATCCCTTAATTCGGTTCCAGTGGTACGTGAGTTTACGGATGTGTTCCCCGCAGACTTGCCTGGTATGCTATCGGATCGTGACATTGATTTCAGGATTAACTTAGACCCAGGGACTCGTCCTATCTCTAACCCACCTTATAGGATGGCACCAGCAGAACTCAGGAAACTAAAAGAGCAGTTGCAAGATCTTCTGAGTAAAGGGTTTATTCGCCCGAGTGCCTCTCCGTAGAGTGCTCTTGTGTTGTTTGTTAAGAAGAAGGATGGGTCTATGCGTATGTGCATTGATTACCACCAGCTGATTAAGGTAACTATCCGAAAGAAGTATCCCATCCCCTGTATTGATGACTTGTTTGACCAGTTACAAGGAGTTTCTGTGTTCTCTAAAATTGATTTGAGATCAGGGTACCATCAGTTAGAGATTCGGGCAGAGGATGTTCCTAAAATCATTTTTCGGACTAGGTATGGTCACTATGAGTTCTTGGTTATGTCTTTTGGGCTTACAAACGCCCCAGCTGCATTCATGGATTGGATCAACAGTGTGTTTAAGCCCTATTTAGACTCATTCATAATAGTGTTCACTAATAATATCCTGGTGTACTCTAGGAGTAAGGAAGAGCATAAGAAACACTTGAGAATTACTCTTGGAGTATTGCGAGAGAAGGAGTTGTATACTAAGTTCTCCAAGTGTGAATTCTGGTTGTCTTCTGTGTCTTTCTTGGGGCATGTTATTTCAAAAGAGGATATTATGGTGGATCCTCAGAAAATTCAGGCAGTCAAGGAATGGGCTAGGCCCACATCAGTGACCGAGATCCATATTTTTGTGAGTCTGGCTAGCTACTATCGTCGGTTTGTGAAAGGGTTAGCCTCTATTGCTTCTCATTTGACCCGTTTGACTCAGAAAGAGGTACCGTTTCAGTGGTCCGACGAGTGTGAGGAGAGCTTTCAAAAGCTTAAAACATTGTTAACCACAGTACTGATTCTAGCATTGCCCGCGGAGGACAAGGATTTTATTGTTTACTGTGATGCTTCATGTTCTGGTTTGGATGCTATTTTGATGCAGGAAAAAAAGGTGATTGCTTATGTTTCTCAGCAGTTGAAGGTGCATGAGAAGAACTATCCTACTCATGATCTAGAGCTGGCAGCGGTGGTGTTTGCGTTGAAAATCTGGAGGCACTACTTGTATGGTGTCCATTGTGAGATGTACACAGACCATTGCAGTGTACAACATGTGTTCACTCAGAAAGATCTGAACTCTAGACAGCGGAGATGGATGGAACTGCTGAAACACTATGACATCACCATTTTATATCACCCTGGTAAGGCTAATGTAGTAGCTGACGCATCGGCTAGTATGGGAAGTCTGGCTCGTTTGATCTCTTCTGAGCGTCCGTTGGCTAAAGAGGTGCAGACTCTGGCTAACAGTTTTATGAGACTGGATATTTCTGACACAGGCAAGGTGTTGGCTTGTGTTGAGGCTCGGTCATCATTTTTAGAGCAAATTAAAGCTAAGCAGTTTGAAGATGCTAAGCTATGTGAAATACGTGATAAGGTGTTGCGTGGTGAGGCCAAAGAGGCCATAATTGATGAGGAGGGCGTGTTGCGGATCAAAGGGTGAGTGCGTGTGCCACGTGTGGGCGACTTGATTAAGACCATTCTGACAGAGGCTTATAGTTCGAGGTATCCTATCCATCCTGGTGCCACTAAGATGTATCATGATTTAAGGCAACATTACTGGTGGACTAGGATGAAGCGGGATATAGTAGAGTTCGTTGCTCAGTGTCTGAATTGCCAACAGGTGAAGTATGAACATCAGAAACCTAGGGGTACATCGCAGGGGATGCCCATTCCTGAGTGGAAGTGGGAAAGAATAGTCATGGATTTCGTGGTGGGTCTTTCCGAAGACACTAGGGAAGTTTCACTCTATCTGGGTTATTGTTGATAGGTTACCTAAGTCTGCCCAATTTATTCCGATGAAGATAACTTATGATGTGGAAAAATTGGCTAAGGTTTACATTCAGGAGGTGCTTAGACTCCACGGGGTTCCTATCTCCATCGTGTCCGATAGGGCCACCATGTTCACATTTAGGTTTTGGGAGTGCTTGCATGAGGAGTTGGGTACGAGTTTAAACCTTAGCACAGCCTTCCATCCTCAAACTGACGGGCAGTCTGAGCGGACTATTCAGGTTCTTGAGGATATGCTTCGTGCGTGTGTGATAGATTTCGGTGGGCATTGGGATCAGTTCTTGCCCTTAGCCGAATTTTCTTACAATAATAGCTATCACTCGAGTATTGATATGGCCCCCATTTGAGGCATTGTATGAAAGAAGGTGTAGGTCTCCTATTGGATGGTTTGATGCATTCGAGGTGAGACCGTGGGATACTGACCTTGTGAGAGAGTCCCTATAGAAGGTGAAGGTGATTCAAGCCAAGCTTTTGGCAGCGCAGAATAGGCAGAACGAGTATGCGGACCCCAAGGTCCGAGATCTTGAGTTTGAGAAAGGAGAGCAAGTGTTGTTGAAGGTCTCACCCATAAAGGGTATGATGAGGATTAGGAATAAGGGCAAGCTTAGCCCGAGGTACATTGGTCTGTTTGAGATTCTCAAACGTGTGGGAGAGGTGGCTTACAAGTTGGCTTTACCTCCGGGTTTATCAGGCGTTCATCCGGTGTTCCATGTGTCGATGTTGAAGAGGTACCACGGCGATGGTTCTTATATCATCCGTTGGGATTCGGTTTTGTTAGGTGAAAATTTGTCGTATGAGAAAGAGACCGTTGCTATCTTAGACAGGGATGTTCGCAAGTTGAGGTCCAAGGAAATAGCTTCTGTGAAAGTTCAATGGAAGAATCGACCAGTGGAAGAAGCTACCTAGGAGACAGAGTCTGATATGTGTAGCAAATACCCTCAGTTTTTCGCCGAGTTAGGTAACTCCTCCCTAGTTTTCTCACCTTTTTCCGTTCGGGGACGAACGGTATTTTAATTGGTATCTGGTGTAACGACCCTTCCGGTCATTATAGAAAATTAGAACTCTGTTGGGAATTCTGAGGCAGCGGGTGGATTCGTGGGGTGTCTTTTTGTATGTGTGCATGTTTTGTGTTGTGTTATTAAGGCCCTAGATGAAATGTAGGGTGATAGGGTGAAAAATCGGACAAAATCGAGCTCACTGCCCAAAACGAGCCGCTGTGGGGGTAGAAGTACCGCTGTGGGGGTAGAAGTACCGCTGTGGCGGTACTCGGACCGCTGCCAGCGGCCATCCATTTTCCTTAGTAGCCGCTGTAGCGGGCAATGTACCGCTATGGCGGTACCGCTATAGCGATAGATGGACCGCCATAGCGGTCGCGGGCCGATTTGTGGTGGGGCGGCGGCATTTTGTCAATGTACCGTACCACCGCATGACGACCGCTGTAGCGGTAGCCCGAATTTTATATACTCAGTTTTATTTTCTCTTCTCACAAAAACCCGACACACTTCCCCACAAGCACCTAGAGAGAATTTTCAATCTAAGGCAAGATAATCTGGAGAGGTAAGTTCCATTGCTTTTCATTCTATCATTCCCTTCCCCATCATTATTGTAATCATCTTCATGGGTCTTTAATGGTGAAAGTGAAGTAGAAACCCTAGAATATCAATAAACCTTCTAAACTTGATGGGTTGGGGTTATTATCACTTATTTATCATTTATATGGATTGATGAGTTGCTATTTGTCATAAATTGAACATTTAGAATCATGAACTAAGTGATTTGAGACCTAGGGTTCTATAAAAAATGGTGTCTTTGCCATAGAAAACTGTTTTTAATGGAAATATTTGATAGAATGTTGTATAAATTGATGGTAAATGAATACTAGGGGCCTTGATAGATTGTTTATCACCTAGAAAATCATCCACCCTTAGAAGGGGGAAAGGGAAGGGTATTCTTGCTTTGGTGTTTTTAAATTGAGCAATGTGACTCATTGAGCCTTCTATTTTTAGACCGTAAACGTATTGAGGCTTTGAGGAAAGGAAAGGCTATAGCAGAGTAACCTGTGTGTTCTAGCTCTACTTTGAGGTAGGTTATGGTTTACTTAATTTAGACTTTGGTTAGTTGATTGTATGTTTGGTGATCTCCTTAGGAGAAAGCATGTCTAGTTTTCATGCATGGTATTGTGTGGTTAATTCCTATGTTAATGTGATTGATTGATTGTGTAGGCTCCGTGCCATTATTCCTGTGTGATTAAAACTACAGTGGATGTGTTGTAAGGAGAAGCTAATATAATCTTCTCAAGGGTATTGTGACATGAAATGATGAGTTGATTGTTGAAACTAGAAAGGTAAGAAAACACTGTTCCGTAAGAGGTATGGAAAGGTACTCATGTGACCTATATTATAGGCTCGTGGTCCGAGTATCGTTCCGAAAATGAGAGGTACTTTGATATATCCCGCGACCGAGGTTCGTTTTGGGGCGGAGCTTTGTGCTCGGGTCAGAGGTATTCGAGGCAATGGTACATGGACACCACGGGTCCTGCGGCAGGTCATAGCTGCGAGCTACGACATCAGCTAGCATGTATATACAGCGAGTGACGTTATTGTGGTATATTTATTTCCGTTGTGCCTTACGTGATTGTGATGCTTGATATCTTGGTGATTTGATTGTGATTGTTCCTGGTTGACTTGCTGTGATTTATTGATATTCATGTCTGTTGACTGGCTTGTTTTATTCTATTGATTTTACGGAATATGCATGATACTAATCTTAGTCGGCCTATGATATCTACCGGTACCTAGTGTTTGTACTGATACTACCTTGTTGCATTCTTTGAGTGCAGATTGTGATATAGAGACCGTTGCTCATCCTCACATCTAGCGTGGAGGATATTTGTTGACAGATTTTTGTGAGCTTCTTCCCATGCCAAGCTGCCCGAGGATCTTCTAGCTATGATGTCTTTTCGTACTCTAGACATTATGGATTACTTACTTGTTAGACCTCAGATTCTTAGACATGTTTTTAGCTTAGAGTCTTGTACGATGACTTTCGAATTTTGGGGATTGTAATAGTTAGAACTTCCGCACTTATTTCAGTATTTATGGCATGACTTATTTTGTTCTTTGATGTTTGAATGAGTAATACTATTTAGCTCGGTTAATATAAAATCGGATTGAATGAATAGGTGTCTTGTGTGTTGGTTCGCCCACTACGATTTAGATGGGTGCCCGTCATGGTGGGTTAGGTCGTGACAAAACCGTTTTCCAGTCTCGTGGACCATCCTACTTGTAAAGACTATGATCATTGACGTCAATGCGGTTTATCTTAAAAGAAGCTCTATACCCCAATAATGGTAATCTGAATGCTTATGACACATTTCCTCTTACGTTACGCACTATATCCTCTTAACGGTTATCTGAACACTAACCATATGTTGGCTTATTACCATACAACCGACATCACTTGAAAGGAACATTAGTAGGATTTAGATCTTGCTACTTGCAAGATAGACATACACACTTACTTTGCTATACTCCGTATTGATGCTTCCGAACCTGCACCCTAACTCTCTATATCTGTTACACCTCGAAAAAATTTTCGTTCATGCACAGTGAATAGACTAACGAAGGGCACAAAGTATACGATGTTTAGATAAGTAAGAAATAGCATTTGATGATCCTAATTAAGATTTCAAAGGAGTTCAAGGTAATAGAAGAAAGTTTGCCAAGAAAGGCAAGGCATACGTTATGTATCGGAAAGGATTTATGAGTAACGAATTAATAATGACTTAATGATGTTTTGGAGAAGAGCTATAACGTCCCTTATATTGTTAATGAGGTGTTAAGAAGGTTCCATAAGGATTGGGGATCAAACGAGTCGTAGAGAACGAGATTCGGAAAACTGTGGATTGTACGGTCCACTATACGGACCGTATAAAAGATATTGGCCGTATGTATGGCCGTATAAACCTGTCCAGAGAAGAGCCTCCATTGGAACCATTATACGGTCACACATACGGACCGTATAAATTGTACGAACCGTATGTGTGTCCGTATAAATGTGTCGGGACAGCATTTTGAGTTTTAAATAAGGGACCCAAGTTCATTATTTTCATTTTCCATCTTCTCATTTTCCTTTCCTCGCCTCAAGAACTCTCTAGAACACTCTCCATACTTCCCATACAAGAATCCAAGAGAAATTGATGATCAACTTCATCAAACCAACAAAAATCCGATTATCAAGAACACATTGAAGTTCATCCCAGGCAAAGGAATTCCAATGGAAGTGAACTAGGGTTTTGGTGCAAGAGAAGTATTTCCACTCAAGGCTTATTCCTACACTTTATCTAAGGTAAGTTTTATGATCTTTCCATGTTGTTTAGTAATGAGAGGTTGAAAGACTTAGATGATGGAAGGAGATAGAAAATGGGTCACAAAGATGAGAATAATGAGATTGTGAATAGTAGTTTGGAATGAGTCATGAATATTGATATGTTGTGATTGTAAGTATGTTATGAATGACATTTAGAACATGGGATAAGCATTATATGTGAGAGAAAGTAATAGTGAACTATGACCATGATTATGAAGGAATTAAAGTGAAATTGTGAAATGTGGATGAATGATGATTGTTGCCTATAATATTGTGAATGTTGTTATGGATGTTTGGGAGTCGATATGTGATATGAGGAAAGTGGTATAAACGAAGGAAATGCTGCCCAATTTTCTCTAGCTTTAGTAAGCACGTTCTTATAATCGATTAGCTAATGTTAATACGAACTTTCTTGAAGGTAGAAAGCGAGCATCGAAGGGAGAACAATCAAGTGATAGAATTGTTAAACGAAAGAGGTATGTAAGGCTAGTCCTTTTCTAAGGCATGACTCTATGGAATGAATCTTCCTATCTTTCTATGACTTCTCTACATATATATACATACGGAAATGATGAGTCTACGTTACAAAGAGCTCTCGTACGAGATAAAGTTAAGAGATATGTTATGAATATGATGGTGAGCCCAGTCTAGAGACCACCAAAAGCTCGTGATATGATATTATTACGAAGCTAATGACCTTCATATGATTCTTTGATATTATTCATTGTTGCTAGACCCACCTTATGATGCTAGTCCTTTCTTTCTATGGCATGCCTCCTATGGCATGAATCTTCCCATTTTTCCATGATCTTCCTACACAATGGAAATTATGAGTCTATGACTATAAGGAGCTATATATGTATAAGATAAAGAAAAGAGATAAGGCACGAGTATGATAATGGATGATGATGATGAGTTTAAGTCTAAAGAATCCTAAGGTGAGATATGATGTGTTACACCCCGTACTTCGCACGTCGGAATATTCTAAGTTGGTTGCGACGAGGTATGGACAAGACTTTTAATTTCCGGTTTTGTTGATTTGTCTTTAACGCACAAGACGCATATTCATCTTTGTGGATACGGGCGGTTGGGGGTGGGGTAAGATTGGAATAAGGAAAAAAATTAGAGACCAAAGTTGGAAAAAAATTCGGGACCAAAAAATGATGGAAAGTCAATATTATTTGTTAGTGTGGGCCTAAGTGGCCATACACATGCTGCGGGCCATGGCCACATGAAAATTAATTATAAGGGAATTGGATGACTAAGTTCATATTTTTCATCATCCTTCACCTAGAGAATCTGCCACATCAAGAGAGAGAGAAGAGAAAAAAACGCCATGAAAAAAAAATTTGAAGACCAAGAACCTTCACCAAAAAAATTATTTCTTCTAGCCAAATTACCAATTGAAGGTGCCTTTAACGTGGGAGTGTTGTTGGATACAATAGGTCACTCGTCATTATCCACCAACCGGCCAAGTTGTGAAGTTGTAAAGAAAGGTAAGTTCCAATCTTGTTTTATGAGTTAAGGTTTATGTGTATTGTAGTATGTTAATACGGATGGAATTCATGAAAATATGGATGTTAAAGTTGAGTTGTGAAAGCTTGAAGGTGGCCGTGTACATATATATTGTGTGTGAGAGTAATGAACTAATTGAATTCAACATGTTTACGTGTTGTTGTGACGTGTAGAAGATGAATGAAACTTCATGGAATGTTGTTTATTGTGTTGGCGAAAAATAGGGGGCTTTTGGTGTGCATGAAATGAATTAATGTTATCTTGTATTTTGGTTGTCGTCGACATGAATTCTATGACATAAAATGAAGGTTAATGATCCAAGTCAAGCTATGATCATTGTGCGCTGTTTAGGTAAATATGATTTTTATATGTTCTTTTACAATCGTGGAAGATCATGTTGAATGTATGGGATCGGATGAAGCGTATGAATTTGAAGGAAAGAAATGTGTTGTTGATTGTTTGCTTGTATTTAGGGATTCGGTGGTAATGACACATTGACTCGGCTGATTTGAATGTTTTGCGAATGGCTGGAACGCCTTAAATCGTAATTGAATGGCCTCGGATTGATATTGAACGTAGAATCAATGATGTTGACTTGATTGCATAAGGTTCAATTGAATGAATGGAATGTTGTTGAATCATTTAAGGGATTATCAATGATAGGAATGCGTTTGAAATTATTTATTAACGTTGTCAAAATTGTCGTTGGTTTGGTTGTTGTTGATGAATTTGTACCGAGTTAAAAATCTCGGTTGGTGAATATATAGGGGAAGTGCTGCCCAATTTTTTGGTAGAAAAAGCAATGGTTTGGAATTGGATTCTTTAGCGCGTATGACTAATGTTCGATGCCTATCGATGTTATTGTAGATTTCGAGCGTGTACCGAGGTTGAGTTTGGATTAGCCTAGAAGTAAACTGTATGTAGTTTACCTTCTTTTTCTTTTTGGCATGTCTTAGACTTAAACTAAGTTAAGGATGTGATTTTTGCCTCTGGTAATTCCATTCGTAAAATTCGAGTACGTTTGATTCATGTTTGCTTTGATGTTGCTGCATCCTTAGAATGGCTAGGTTATGGTCCGTATGTCTGGATATGATCGAGTTTGAACGTTGTGTAAGTTTCGATTCGTATTTTTTAACGCTGCTGAGTCGTGACCCTTATGTCTTTTGTAGAATTAAACTTTTAAGGTTTCAAAAGAGTTTTATTTTCAAAAGAATTTTGTTTTTCAAAAAAAGACTTGTTCCTAAACGACTTCGAAACTACGAACGCCCGTAACTTTGCAAGATACGACTCAAACGCCCCAAAACATAATATATAAGTTCATAAGACATCACTCTCCCCCACCCCTCGTAGTCGGGGCTCGGACGGGGCCCACCCGTCCGTGGGGCCCGCGGCCTTTCTATGCTACTTTTATGGATTTTTCTGAAAATTGAACATTTTCTTTCTTATGACTATTTATTTACGTATTTGTTTGTGAGTTGGAAATGCGGATTTTATGCCCGTGATTTTGATATAAAATCGGGTTTCTAAAAGTCTTGCTTGACATGCCCCGAGCGAGATCGGAGAAAACTAGTTTTGACTTCTTGGTTTTGGATTTTCAAAAAATACGGCTCGTTTCGATTATTCGTCGAGTCCGTACGATGTCCGCATGCGCGTGGCCGCTCACGATCCGTTCGTGCGTTTGTATTACTCTTCACCCATCCCCGGCCGGCATACGATCGTGCGCACCATGATATATCTCCGGTTACGCCGTGTTACCCCGCCCCGCACCGCCTTGTTGTGGCCGGTTCCGTTTGCGAAAGTTACGCCGATATGGCTTGCGATGTTGTGATGATGTGTTGTGTTCGGGGATACGGAGATTTGAAATCTTTTCCGGAGTTATGCGTCGTGTCGTGGCGCTCGTATGGGGGCGGCGACCACGTCGTCCGCCGGGTCCCATTGGGACCGCATTCGATATGTGACGATGTGCGACGCAGTTTGTTCTCCGATGACGCAGTTTGATCACCGATGATTTATGGCAGATCCACATCGGTTAATGGCTATTCCATATGACAGACATGCATGCGTTCGGGTATGTAGATGATGATTTGGGTGTTCGATGTAAGTACTTAGATAGTCGTGTTATTACGACTTCACTTTCGTACTTCCCACTTTAGTTACGACCTCGTCGACGTACGCTATGCTTTACATGCTCAAGACATACTGCATCGACCCCTTTCTGGGGCTGCGTTCATGCCACGCAGTACCCACGGACGCAGTCGGCATGTTGCGGGGTAAGACGCTCCGCCCGGATTGGCGAGCTCCATTTCCTCCGAGCGTCGCCGAGTCGGTGGTGCTTTGTGGCCGGTGTTCGAGGTTACGACAGAGACCTCGTGCATGCAGTCGAGTGTACGATATGTCGGGTCAAATCACAGGAGCCGGCACGTGCCGGTAAGCCTGTACGTATTATGTTACCGAATACGTGTCATAAGCCCTACTATGTTGTGTCGCACCGTTATGCCTTATACGTGCATTTTATTTGGTTTGAAAACGCAGGCATGTTTGTTTTCCAAAATTTTTCATTACGTGTGTATGCTATGTTTTTGCGGGGCCCGCACAAGAGTGTTACGTTAGCTCGCCGGGTTCGCTCGGCTCCCAAGTATGGTCGTGCCCGTCACGCCCTAACGGAAATTGGGGTGTGACATGATGCCCATGAAGTTAATGATTCTAAGTATGGTTCCATTGATGCTTTTTTCGTACACTCACCTTAAAAACGTTAGTCCCTTCGGGCGAGATATGATGATTATGATTACTCATAATGTAATCGGGGGTCCACGCACCCTCATGTCACCCCGACATCGCCATGTTGCCTTCAACGTTCCAAGGTATGCCTTAATGATAGATGTATGGTAATGCTAAGGATGATGTTGATTTCATTTATGTATTTTTATGTATACGTACGTACGTATTTACGCATAGCACTCTCATCGCTTTTTTAAGACGGACACGATCGAGTCCCGAAAGTGTCCGAGTACCATACCATCGAGTCCCGGGAGGCCGAGCACGGACAACACGAGTCCCTAGAGGCCGAGTCCCACACCATCGAGTCCCGAAAGGGCCGAGACGGATACTATCGAGTCTTGAAAGCCGAGTACGGTGATACCGAGCCTATACGGTCGGGCACGCGGATGTACTATACTGTGTTATCGCATACGTAAAAGTGATGACGTACAGTATCTTCAGAGAATAAAGCGGTAAACAAGGCATACGACAATGTTTAAAAGTGACATGAGAAACGAACGGTTCTTTTGTCTTATGCTATTCTCATGCTCTTATATATTATTATCCACGCCTCATACACCGACAACGTTCGTACCGACGTCCGTTTTTCGACGTCGTATTCATGCCTGGCTGTAAACAAGAAGGAAATCCGGCACTGCAGAGCGCTAGTCGGCCTCGGCAGCACTCCATTATTCCATTCCGTAGGTGCCATGGCTTATCGTTTTGTGTATATGTATTTTGGGCACGGCGGGGTCCTGTCCCATCCATATATCTAGTACTCTAGTAGAGGCTCGTAGATACGCATGTGTGGGTAGTATGGTCTCATGATGTCCTTATTGTATGTACATTATTTTGATAGCCGAAAGTATTATGTAAATAAAGGTAATTATGTTTCGAAGAGAAGAAATGGTTTTTCCTATAACTCGAGTATAAGATTAACGAATGAACGTGATTTGAGTACGACGGGTAATGGTAATGAAGTGGTGCCCCGTATGGTTAGCCCCGATACCTCATTACGCCCCCGGGTCGTGACAATATCATCTTACCCTCATGAAGACTATAATGTTCATATCAACTTAGTTCACCTTAAGTGACTTTTTACACCCCGATTTCGATCGCATATATAACCCCTTTTGCCTTACTCACAACCTGTCAATATCAACCCATTTGAGGGAGAGACGCTAATGCCATAATGATAACTTAGTGACTTGACCTAGGGAGTAATATGCTTGACTGAAAAATTGAATCATGAATACGTAATGTATTTCCTCCTTTAGCTTACGGAGTAAATGACATGGAGTTAATGTATTTCCATAAGTACTAGAACTCTTCAATGATATCTCTTGAACCTTATACGTATAACTCAACTTTCGTAACCTTGACTCATCAACGATATCCCGAAACTAGTCATTTGATTCACCTTACCTTCAGGTCTACAACCCGTCAACTACCACCAGAAACTAGCTATACAATTCGTCCTCCACATCATTCTATTCCCCATTAGCACTCTTTAGGAGCTATCAACATAGTTCACCTTAAATGATCCCTCTATACCCAATTTTGACCATATAGAACTATCGATATCATCTGTCTAGCTACTGGTCTATAATACTTAGCCATACCTTAGAAATCATCAACATCATTCCACCTAAAGGGAACTCTAAACCCGCAATAATCATTTTCTAACTCGAACTTAAGAATAGTATGCTGGAGTGACAACCACTTCATAGACGTTTAACATATTTCTTATACGACTTACAGAACCTTTAGCATGGGATCAATACTTTGTAAGTTCTATGTTCAAGCCTATATAAGGAAACAGTAAGCGCACGTAATGACACTTTAGAAACACATAGACCTAGTGGCGTCAAACGCTAGGTCACTAGGTAGCCAAGGAAGTACAATAGCTCTAGAAGTCTCTTTAATAACCAGAACAGGATGCTTACAAAGGGACTCGATTACGGGGACCTAACTCATAAGGAATCAGTAACAATAAGAATAGATCGTCCTTTGAACGAATAGGAAGTCTTTGATACTTGAAAACATCACTTTAAGGATCTTACGTTCATAAGAATCTCAAGGCAACTACTTCGATACAATTTGGCCTAATGGAGTGTTACAACCCCGATGCCGGTGATTCTTGGAAACTCGATACTAAAGAATGGAACAATCCTGTAAAGTACCGACTCATAAGCATATGTGGTATCCTTTATTCAACTTATGAAACCTATGACATAGATCAATATACTTCGTAAGCTATAGACCTCGTAATTCAAATTCAGAAACAATAAACGGAGGTCGTGCCGTAGTGGCGAAACAAGGATTAGCCTTGTGTACCTTTAAATCGACCTTTCCACCAAGATAGCAAGACTAGCCTCCTTCACAAGTCAAGATACAACAAGAAACAACACTAGTATCAACAAATGGCTACATAACAACTAGCCAACAATGGCAACTCTGATACGAGATTCTACAGCGTATGTCTTCGTCTAATCCCCTTCTATTCCCTATATCACCATCAACAACATATGAATACTAACGTATCAACCTCTCCAGCCTATTTACATAACAAGAACAGCCCTCCCCTCCCCCCCCCCCCCCCCTCCCAACATGACTAGTAACTCAATTATGTTAGTCAATCTTCAACTTACCAACTAGCTAATGAGCGACAAGCTCATTTTACGATAAATTAGAAGACCTCCCCCCGTTTACTTTCCTCAAGTTTAAAACAACAACAACATCAACTACTATCCATATACAAGGGAATTCCATCAACAACATAACAACAGACCAACAAAATTCTACATCTATACTAACCCTATTGTCAAGCAATCAAAAAGCGACGAGCTTCGAGGCTATATATAATGGTGTACTCCACACCCGACCTTCTTTTAACAACAAACAAGCTCTACACGAGCTACCACACCCCCACCAATCTCCATACCATAAGAAAACAACCCATAACCTATTTATACAATTACTATGACTTGAACTCACGGCTTCCGATCACCATCCCGTGAGTTCTATCCATAGAATATATGTAAAATACTCATAGATCTTATAAACGAAGGTGGGGAAAAGCTTTACATACCTCGAAGTACTTCCGGTTTAATGATAGTACCAACAAGTCTCAAATGAGTCAACAAAAGTTAATTTTGAACTATCTCAACTGAAGAACATGGCCGAGATCTCCAAAACAAATGGAACTCCTTCAAATTGATTACAATTGTGAAAATGTTTAAGGGTATTGTGAAAATGTTTAAGGGTAACGTTGCTGATGATATATAAGTGTTTGTAAAGGCAACGTTGCTGGTGATAAGATTAATTAGATATATCCAAAATTCACCCCCTTGAAAATTTATTAAAGATCCCATGCATTGAATAACTTTTGTATATGTATATAATACATACACGTCAATTGCCCTTTATGTTGCCAAAAATATAACACATTCACGTGACAAGCTTCTTGACCAATCAATTTGGTCTTATCCAAATTATTGCTAAGAATGGTTATCCCTTTGGTGGGACCCTACTAATATACATATAATAATAAGATATTCTTTTATCCTTTAATCTTTTCATGTAGTGGATAATATATATAGGTACATCAAAAATATTAACAAGTCATGAATACCATTTAAAATTAATATATACACTAATATTTCATAAAGATAAGACACTGACAAATATATATTTAATCAAATTCTTATTTTTTCCAACTTAATATCAAGAGTACAAATTTTTGTACCATTAATTCTCAAAAATCTAAAAAGATAACTTTCTTTTCTTATGAGAACCAAACTTCTATTTTTATATTAAAGAAAATTCTATTTATAAATTTCTTCATATCATGTGTCTAATTTAAAGCATATCCGAAAGTAGTAATAATAGTAACTACTCGAAATCATACTTATTAAATCTTTACTAAAAGGTTTTACTACAACGAAAATGTATATAATACACACACACACACACACACCGTATCAAAATAATATCTAATGGTATCAAGACTGTCAAACTTACGGGGTCTTACAAAGCACTGTCATAAACCCTCTATGACCTCATGAATGATCTTAATCCCATCAAACTCATATAGATTTACTACTACGCATCCTAAAGCCAAGGTACGAGATGTTACAAAAACTTAAGGCACAACTATTATACGATTCAAACACCTCATAAGATGACCTTCTTAGCATGTTAAATACTCCTAGTCTTACCCCAAAAGTACGGGTTATAACATTCCCAACTTGCCGACTTTCGACGAACTTATTTTCTTCGATTCATTTGATTCTGAAACCTTTGGATACATACTTAATATTTGAATACAACCTTCCTTGACCTCATAGTGGTTCCATGGCCTCTCCTGGCTTATGCTAGTTTACTTACGACGTGAACGATGCGAAAATTTTCAAGGTATAACATAGAGTGTCCATAATCATGTCCAAAGATGAAGCATTAGTAGATGCAAATGTAATGGCATCATCTGCATGAGCTAAGTGATTCAAGTTTACACTCTACTTAGGCATACCATAACTAATATACATGCCATTATCAAATAATACATTTAAGGCTTTTGACATGACTTCTGCAGCTAGAATAAATAAGGCTGGAAATAGGGGATCACCTTGTTTCACCCCCCTTGGGGAATGAAAGAAACGATGAGCTTTGCCATTCAAAAGTACATAATACCAAATGTTGACCATTAATCTCCAAATCATATCAATGAATTCTTCTGCAAACCCTATCTTTCTCAGCTCCTTTGTCAAATACAACCATGAGACTCGATCATATGCTTTGGTCATATCCAATTTGATAATGACATTAGTAGGCTTGCCCTTCTTTATAATGTTTGTCACTATCTCCTAAGTCAACAACACATTCTCAATTATACTTCTACATTTCACAGATCCTGACTGATTAGATGAAATTAGTGAAGGAAGCAGTTTCTCCGATCTATCATGCACCACCCTTAATAATCCCTTGTTGATAAAATTTCTCAAACGTATTGGCCTCATGTCTGAATATGTTTGAACAATATTCTTCTTAAGCAGCAGAACTAAGTTAGTGTATGTAATGAATTTAGGAAGTGTATGTCTATCAAAGAAAGCATGCACTATAACCGCATCTTGAACTACAATCTCCCAGCAAGTTTGAAAGAACACACCTATGAAGCCAACTGGTCCACCCCCATTGTCCCCTTTAAGATCAAAAACAGATTTCTTGATTTCCTCAACTGATGGTACTTTACATAATTCACTGTTTTCTTCTACTGTTATCATTTCAGGTATGTGTTCCAATAGAGAAAAATTAGTAGCTTCAGCTTCATGTGTAAACTGTGTTTGATAAAACTGCACTGCTTCCTTAGCCATCAACTCTTCTGCTTCAATACAATTCCATTCCGAGTTCTATATTTTTTGGATTTGCAAGCTCTTTCTTCTTCCATTGGCAATATTGTGAAAAAAATCTGGTGTTTCTATCTCCCTCATAAAACCATGTAGCACCAGCCTTTTGTCACCAGTATTCCTCCTCATAATGCAAATATATTTTATTTTCTGCTTAACCCTTGTGAAAAATCATTCTATTCTCTGCAGAAGGAATCTCTTCAAATAGTTGTTCTTTGACTTTAACAATTTCTGCCCTGATTATAAATTGCTTAAAGATGTCGCTAAAAGCCTCCCTACTCCATTTAGACAAACCAGTCTTGACACCCTTCAATTTATGCTTAAATATATAAAAAGATTTCCAATTATGTCAGTCTTCCAATGTTGTTTCACAATGTCCTTAAATGCTTCATGGTCAGTCCAAAACTTTAAGAACTTAAAAGGTTTCACCACCTGCTGAGCAGCTTCCTCACATACTAATAAAAAAAAGCATGATCAAAACCAGTTCTTGCTAAATGCTTCACTTCCAAATGACCAAACCAGCTTTGGTACTAGATTTACAAAAATTCTGTCTTATCTTTTGAAGAAGCATTCCTCATCAGTTCTTCCATTCCATCTTGTAAAAGGGATGCCTTTAAATCCAACTTCTAATAAGCTAGATGAATTAAAACAATAAGAAAAATCTTCATATTCTGGTGGATAAACGGACAAACCTCCCATCTTCTCCTCATCATTTAATGTAACATTAAAATCTCCACCCAACAGCCATGTATATTGCATGTTATTGTCAATCTGATAAAAATCATCCCACAGAACCAGTCTTTCAAGTGCATCACATTTTGCATAAACCAGTGTAACTATCATTGTTTTATCAATTTCCTTCAAGTGAAATTTACAAGTTATTTGCTGAGCATTATTCATTAAAACCTCTATCTCCACAGCTTCATTCATAAAAAACCAAATTTTTCCATTGCAGTTTGCCATAGCAACTAAATTCCTAGTTTTCTTCTGTACTTTTGCAGCTGCCTGACTTGCTAAAATGGCTCCATTAAAGCTATGAACATGAACTTATGATGTCTATGTAGCTTTTGAAGCATATGAAAGGCTTTTTGAGTCCTCACAGGTCTAATATTTCAAATAAATGATTTGATCATCATTTAACATTCTTGTTAGCAGTTCTCTTTAGTTTGACTCTTGTTGGTTGCAGAGCTTCTGTGAGATTAGTCTTCTTCCCCTTTCTTGCTCCCTTCATGTTGGATTTAGTTGATATATCTGCCTCGCTGACAACATTTTCCACAGATTGTGAAACTACTTTATCATCAAGCTTTTTTGTCTGCACACTCTCCACTACTACTGCTTCATTTTCTGGTTCTTTTGTTGCATCTCCATGTGACAAAATATCATGAAGAACCTTATTTGGAGACTGATTTCTCTTTGAGGCCACTTGTTGATCAACCTTAGCCTGAGTAGCCAAAGTTAACTTTGCATTAGCATCAGATACTTTTAACTTTGCATTAGCATCAGATACTTTATCAATTAACAACTTCATTATTGCATGTTCTCCCTGATTCTCCCCTGAAGATTGCACCTCTTCAACAAGATCTAATTGTTTATCACACAACTGATCTGCATCTACTATATTCTTCTAATCTTGTTCCACCACCTCAGTATTAACAATTGCCACCTCTAAAGCTGTTCCTGTTGAACTTATGTCTTCAGCATTAATCCCAGTGTCTCCATCATTAGTCTCATCATCATCAGTCCCTTCAATTTCTTCAACTCTACCACCCCATAATCTTCCATCATTAGCATCTGCTCTTACTGATTTCACCTTGTCACCTTTAGAAGTTTCATCTACAGTATGACCTTTTTCTAGAAAATTATTATCCATCCATTCTTTGGTAGTCATTGTTGGTACTTTCTTATCAGCATTCTCACGTTGTTTTCCATTTTCCTGAGATTTCTTCATTGTTTCACCAGTTCATTGAACACTATCATCTTGTGTCATCTCTTCCCGTTGAACCTCTACATCATTGTTGGTATTTCTGTCTTTGTCTTGGGATTGATTACTACCAATTACCTGATCCTGCACATTGTTCAGCACTTGCACTCTATACATTGTTCAGCACTTGCACTCTATCTTCCTGTTCCTCCACCTATTTAGCACATCAAACTTATTTTGCACTGCAACATTGTCCTTATTTTGCTCCTGATTCTTCTTCTGATTTCCTGCCTTTTTTTTCCATCTTCATTTATGAATACTCTTTTGTCCTTGACCTGATTCCAATCCTCAGGCTTTCCTACCACTTTTCCATTGGCTAACATCTTGACAGGATATCCAGTTGATTGTGATATAGCAGTAGTTCCTTGGCCACTTCTCTTCATAGTCTGATTCCCATTGTGTTGTTTATTTTCAACTCTTTGCTGGTCCATTTTGCTTTGTAACTCTTCATTCACTAATGGCCTATCAACTGGATCTTGTTCCTTCTTCTTTGCCACCAACTCTGGATGTAAACTCCAAGACTCATGTTCATTATGCCGTTCAAGTTTACATTCCCTACAACACTTAGGCAAATATTCATATTGAATTTTCACGCTAATTGTATTGCTCCGGTGTCTTCATCCTCTATGTCCATACGAACATGGTCAGGTGAATCATCCAACTGGTCAACCAACACCTTAACTTTAGCACAGCCAGCCCTGATTTTATTAATTGTTGACATATCCAAGTGGCCCAACAGCAGAAGCTAGTGAAAATAAGGATTCTTTGCACATAATACGTTGGTAGTAGATTTGAAAATGAGATCCAAGCCACTTCCTTTGACGTTTCTTCCTCCATCTTGAACTTGAAATCATAAATCAATGGCCTCATTTGATAACTACAACCATCCTTTGATTTGATACAGAAAGCAAGTTTCGATGATACATTAATGAAGTCCTCCACGAGTGTTAATCTAATCAAAATATGCCGACTTCTGAAGAACCCAATCTTGCAATCTCCCTTTATATTACATTGTATTAGTATTATTGTGCGCAATTCTTCTAAATCAGGCCATCCATATGAAAACTTACCAATCACAGCATCTTGTAGATTCTCAAAGATATCCATGGCATCAACTTCCTTCTTAGTCCATTTAAGATATGGCTCGCCAGTAAATAAATAACTGGTTTGCAAGAGATTTTTAACGTGGGATTCGTGGGATTAGGGTTCTGCATGACACTATTCATCGAGTGTGGCTTAAAGAGATTCACGTATTTCATTTGGTTGGGTGGATTAGGGTTAGCATTAAGGGTTGGGATTAGCGTTATTGAGAGAGAAGAAGACTGGCTAGCCACCGGAGATGGCTGACCAGTGGCCGCGGCGGCCATTAGGTTAAGTTCTAACGTAGTAGAGTGAGGGTTTTTGCATGAGACAGAAGAGAGCGTTTTTTCACTTTTTTATTTAACCTTGCGCGTGTTCTCAAATGCCCATCACGTAGATACATTAACCACTTAAAATACGTCATTTCCTTTAATTATATGCATTGACCTCAATAAGCCGCAAAATCTCTAGTGTTTTTAATTGAGGTTTATGTGTATAATTCATGCTTCGACTGGTATTTCTCGAATTATATACTAGCATATTTGTATATTCTAGCATGTTTGTATGTGTTTTCTATTATTCATCTGAGCAATATGTTTCTGGAATTTCCAACATCTACCCATTCGAAACTTGATTGCATATGTCGGACCAGTCAAATATCACCTTTGGCATTTAAGATAGTTCTCTGTTTTCCACCTAGCAGCCGAGACAATCATTCTACCAAATGGTTTAGTAAACTTGTTTTCTCGATCTTTGATCAAAATATGTCTCAATCAGACCCAATAATTTTCAAACAATTTGTAGAGTTTGGACCCGGAGGCATTGGTGGGTCATGGGCGTTTGGTCATAAATGAGCATTTCAGTATTTGCAAATGCTTGTTTAGCATGGGTGTATTTGTATATATTGAATTTCAATATTGGAGAGTGTAATTGTTCTTTCCCAATTACACCCAATTACATGCTGATCATGTAATTACTTGGCCTGACAAACATGTCAAATTGTATAATTACACTCAATTCCAATTACATGGGTGGCTTTCCAAACAGACCCTTAAACTTTAATCGACATATTAGAATATTGGTTTCAAGGTGTGTCTCCATACTTATTTCCAGTTATGAATATACAAGTCTCATAAACTCTTCCTTTCCTCGATGAAGTTCATGTCCAAATATTATTCTTTTCCTTTTCCTCTACCTCTAATTTCAAATGCTCTTTTTTCAACTTCAACTTAAATTTGTCGAAACGCCTAATACATTCAGGAACAGTACCAAACATAATCCTGAAAACCTTAAAAGACAATGGTAGTGGTGTGGACGAGGGGCCCACTCTATATTCTGTACAGCTTTCCTAATTGAATAAAGGGAAAAGGGTCAAAAATACCCCTCTACTTTGGAAAAAGGGCTAAAAATATCCTCCGAACTTATTTTGAATCAAAAATATCCCTCTCATTCTTAAAGTTTTTAAATATACCCCTATCTTGACGGAAATTATTCTCTAAAATAACCCAAAATCATTTTTTAAACCCGCTCTACCATTTAAACCCGACCCAACTAAATAATAACCCATAAGATCCCCTTATTCCTCCAATACGTGGGTTTGAAGTTTGAGGGAACTGGGGGAATAAGGGGATCTTATGGGTAATTATTTAGTTGGGTCAGGTTTAAATGATGAAACGGGTTTAAAAAATGATTTCGGGTTATTTTAGGGGATAATTTCCATCAAGATAGGGGTATATTTGAAAACTTTAAGGATGAGAGGGGTGATTTTTACCAAAAATGTTTGGAGATATTTTTAACCCTTTTTCCAAAATAGAGTGATTTTGACCTTTTTCCCTTGAATAAATAGCTGAGCTCAAATAAGTAGGCAGATATATCCACTAAGTATTTCACTTTTCTTCTAAGTGAATATATAATTGAAAGCAGTTGCTTATTCGTCCCTATCTGTCTTTATCATTCTAAGCTGATCACTCCCACTTCCCCATCAAGCTGGAATATATCATTAAAGCAGTAGGTTATTCGTCCCTATCTGTCTTTATCATTCTAAGCTGATCACTCCCACTTCCCCATCAAGCTGGAATATATCATTATCTATATTCTAATATATCATTATCTATATTCTTTGTTATCTAATTTTTGAGCTAACATGTATAAGAGGGATTGCTCAGACTTCCAACCCGAAGGTTGTGGTTTTATCAATCGGGAGCAAATGCTGGGAGGGGTAAAAAAAAAAAAAATTCCATCTGCTTCAAAATATTTGTTTTACTTAAAATTCCATCTGCTTCAAAATATTTGTTTTACTTTCCTTTTTATGGTTTGTTTCAACAAGAATGTCTCTTTCATTTTTTGACAACTCTTTAATTTCAACTTTACACATAACATGTTTATGACCACAAGATTAAAGGGCATTTAATACATTCTAAATAAGTATCTTTAATTTAATACCACAAGATTCAAAAATCTTCTCTGCTTTTTTAAATTTCGTGACAAGTCAAAACTAGATAAACATTTTGAGACGGAGGGAGTAGCTAACATGATATATTTTCTGTATCCCTTTTTTCCAGTGCTTGTTCTTTTCCATTTCAAGTACTAGAGCAAGTGCAGCGTCAAGTTTTGGTACGCTTTAAGATGGATCCAAAACTTTGAAGTACATGATACAACCTAGAATAGAATACTGCTAACAAATTAACAATTCGAAGACGAAAATCGACAATAGAGTGGCTGGAGGAGGAAGTGGATGTGCTAGCTTGCTGGCTGGTTAGTTTGTGCAACGAGTAGAAAACACCAGACTTGCTATTATTGCTACTTAAATCCTCGACATATCCATCAATTTACAGCGGAAAAATAACAATAAACAAATTCACTAAGCATCTTCAAAATGGTCAGACTAGTTTTAAATACTTTCTTTTTTCCGCAAGTAACTGGGTACATATAAAAGAAAATATGTGTGAAAGGGACTCCTTCCGTGTTATGGTGTATGAACCCTTCTGTCTCCTCCATATGAATTCACACTGATGGGAAATACTTGTTGAGATTGAAGGGAAGGGAGTAGAATTCCTCACTTCTTGTGTCGCTCTTGAAGGATCGGAACTTGTTCCACCAGGGCTTGCCTCTGTCTTTCTTTGTCGAACTTTCCTTTTTGTGCATTGTGTTGTCCAGGAAATAAGCCAAGATGCCAGCAACAAAAGCTTCCGATGAGAAGGGCACGTTGACCATGTCGTTGAACTGAACAATAGCAAAGCATAATTAACTTTTTTCAGCGGACCTCTCAATACTTGAACGAAATCCAAAGGAAAAACCAAAATGTAAAGATATATTAATGAGCTAATGCTAATTTGCTATACCCATCGTCCATGTGTGTGAACAGGTCCATAACCAGCAATGACAGTGTATTCGTTGAAGTACTGTGGTACTGACAAACCCAGAAAGATAGAGAAGCCCAATATAAACTTGTTACGGAAACTATTAAGATTGCAGAACTGAAGGAAACTTAAGCCTCCAACCCCTGCAAAGAAAGAGAGCAAAGAAATCACCAACTCGAACCACACATTGGTAGTGATCATGACACGGGGCTTCCCTTGCATATTTACATACCTACGTAAGCAAAGAACAGGCAGTACAGAGCGCCTACAATGGGTGCGGGAATCGAAGCAAAGATGGCTCCAAATTTTCCTGAATGTGCAGTTAGATAAATTAACATGTGAAAGAGGAGCAGGGGAAGAGGGATCAAATATCAGCAGAAAAACAAGAAAATTTATTCAACAAAATAATTAGGCAGGACATTTACCAAGAATGGAAAAGAAAATCATAAACCCTGCTGATATCTGAACAACTCTTCGGCTGCCAACACGTGTTAGTGCTAAAAGACCGGCATTTTCACTGCATGTATACAAAAGGAAAGTTAATTCGTCTTAGATGACAAATTTCTTCATCTAATTGTGCTGAAGAAGATTTTGCCTGGACTTACACAGATACTGAAGATCCATTTCCAGTGCCGAACAAACCCGATATTAAAATGCCAATTCCCTGACATAACACAAAGATTTGGAAATTAACTACAACAAGAAGGCACGTTCTATGAATGATAATTAGGGAGCAAGTTGGCCAGAGATCGGAGTGACGAAGTGTGAGACCAATCACCCTTCTCATGAATCTAACGGAGAGTACTAAAATAGTTGTCTTTCCATATATGCCCCGCATTCGCCACAAACCCCGCCAAAACAAAACAGAAAAAGAAGAGAAAATATAAAAAGGTCCTTTCTCTTTCCATGATCCAGATCTAGTTGATTCCCACTCCTCCCATCCCTCTAGCAGCTTCACTTTTCCCAATACAGTAATTCAGAAGCTTGCATATGTTTGAGATCATGCCCATAAGTCGTCTAGACAGAAACACAAGAAATAGAGAGGGAAAGAAGGCATGTAATACCTAATTTCCAAATCTCATTCTGCAAGATAAACTAATACTCCCACCTAAATGGAGGGCAGTGAATGAAAGATAGTGAGTGAAGAGGAAGACAAAGTACTAGAAAATAATTTCCAAATCTCCTTCTGCAAGATAAACTAATACTCCCACCTAAATGGAGGGCAGTGAATGAAAGATAGAGTGTGAAGAGGAACAAAAAATATTAGAAACCACAGGAGGAAGCAAGGATTGGCAATTATCAGATGGACACATTCTACTCGTGCAATGCATGGAGACATAGGCTTGAGGTATTAGCGGAAGAGTCATGTGACAGACTTAGCTGAAGAAATCTGTAATACCAAGGGTGAAACTTCTGGTAGAAAAAGCTAATCTGGGAAGACTGAAACAATGTCACGACTCTCCATAGTTTTTTTTATCAAGACATCGTCAAAAAGTGTAAGTAAACGACTCTCCATATAAACCACCTATGCACTTGATTGTAAGTTCTGGTTCATCAAATTATTTGCATTTTCCCTCGTTGCCTAGAAAATGGTGGGACTGGGGAGGGGAGTTTTCAGGTGGGGTTTACCTGCCAACCTACACCACGGCTGAGTATGGATGGTGGCATGGGAGTGGCACTTGCATATCTTGCAACTGCAATAAAAGCACCAGTGGACTGAAAGCACAAGCACCAAAGAGATTAGCTTCAGCACTATATCGTGACAAGCATAATTAAGTAGCCATACAAGGAAAATTGTGGAATGAAATTAAAGAAACGATACAAGTCATAACATAGCAGGGGAAATAAGAAAGAGAGAGATAGCTATAGGTTCACAAGTAACCCATATAATCTAAACCAACAACCAGAGGGGTCCTGGTACCCTAATGTAAGCAGAGAGTACTACAAAACAAAGTAAAAGAACCAGCAAAAAGACCTAAAATATTTGTAAGATAGTAATTCACTGTGTATCCAAGTTCTGATGGGTGACAAACCTCTACAAGAGCAACAAATGTAGCCATCATCATAGCAAATGCTTCACCAGCATCAAATGAAGGTGCTCCCCATTGAAATGGATATGGAACTCTAATCCTGCAGATTTTCGGAATCAAAGAATGAGAAGAAAACCATTAAACATTCATATTTAAGGTGGAGTTTGGATATTCTGCGGATTAGTTATTTTAAAGACATTTTATGTTTGGACAAAGGTTGCTAAAATTGTGTTTCAAAAATAATGGTGTTCCGGGTTAGATGTTTATCAAAACCAAAAACTAAATTGCAACTCATTCATTTTGTTCAAATTTGAATTGAACCTTACACCCAGCAAATTATGTAAAACAGAGTATCATCTATTACATCGTTGAGTTAATAGATAGCAACAAAAAAAAAAAAGGAAAGACGAGAGAAAAATAACAATGAAAAAATGAAATAATATAAGATGAATGGAATTACTTAAAAAAATAAAGCAAGAGAAAAGGAAGGGGAAAACAGTACTACTTCTGACCCAATCCCAGACTGTTTGATGCAAGTCCATCTCAATACAAGTTTCACAACTTTCAAGAAATCACATTCATTATCAACTTTTAAAGTTTGTAGTGGTATTTTCTCTATTTTGTTTGAGTAAAAAACAAAAAAAAAACAAAAAAGAGAGAAAATACCAGAACAAACTTTAAAAGTTGATAATGAATGTGATTTCTTGAAAGTTGTGAAACTTGTATTGAGATGGACTTGCATCAAACAGTTTGGGATTGGGTTAGGAGGAGTACTCCTTTTCATCCATTACTTCAATATTTTCTTCCACTATTACTAATAAATTTATTAGTCAACTTAACAAATAAAACTTCTTGCATGATCAAATATCTTTATATAAAATGTAACAGGGCAGTATACCTTGTTTTAGAAAACGTAGTGGACAAAGGAGGCCAAAGTGAAAGAATTTTCTTTTAAAAATAGGAGGGTTCAGCAGGAAGACGAAGAACAAGCTAATCTTTTTTCTTTCTTGGGTTTTCTGGAAAACTGAAAACAATTTTCATTATCTTCAGTTTTTATAAGTTACGCTTTGGTCTGCGCGAAACCAAAATGGTTTTCCTTTCAAAATGTCACTCTTTATTATTATTATTATTATTATTTTTTGTTTCTAGTGAAGTATTTTGGAATTGTGTCCAACCCAACAGTCACCCAGTTACCTTGGAACTAAAAGCATCATTTTGACGCACTGATGGAGAAACCTAGTAGGAAGCTGAACGAACACAGAGACTTAAACAAACTACTAAACAAAGTGGAAAGCTTTGCTTTTACCAACATCATGTGCCATGCCGATGGCCCGTTAGTGGAAACTGGAAAGATGAAGTGGAGAAGAGAAGGAATTTCTTTTTGTGTGCGCAATAATATCAATCAATCAACTATTCCTAAATTCCAATTAGTTGGAATCGACTACATGAACTCTCTACAAGGTTAGGCCTTTTTTATGCTGAACATTAACCAACCAGAACCCCACTAATTTATCCAACCCTGGGACTGATTATGCTTCACCAACCACACCGAGGTGGAGTTTGGTCCAAAGATTATAAAAACAAAAATAATAGCTTTTACCATTTCCAAAGTGTAGACAACTTCAGAAAGAAACAAAGAATGCTGTCTTAAACATGAAAATCAGATTGGTGATTTTTAGACACCAATAGTCTATTTCACCTTTGTACATTTTTCACCACATTATGATATAGGTTATTTATGCTGTGTGCAAGAATTAATGGCAACTAATGTACTCCATTGTGCATAGAGGTTATGAAAGAAAAAGGCACAGGAATTTCCTGGAAAAATAATCAATGAAGATCACTTACCAGGGAGCAGCGCCAATAAGTCCAGCCCGATCAGTTCTGCAGCTTATCTGGGTCTTTTGTGGCTTCCCATTATAAGCCCCACCCACAGTAAGTATGTATGCATAAATCCATACAATTGATACCGTGAAAAGAACAGCAAAGCGATCAAAAATATGCTTCCCTGGGCGTATCAGATGGGCCAAATACTGCAGTAACCACCAAGTTAAGTTTGTAAGTTTCATATCTAATGATGCCTTTCCAGCATAAAATAATGTTCAAAAGGAAATTTTTATTTCCAATAAAGCATCCCACCTGTGAGAAGATGACCAAAAGGACCAACTGTGGCAACCCAACTTCAACACATTTGGCAACCTAAACAGAGAAGATGTTTTTTTTAACTTTAACAGCAAACTCTGGAACAAGTCCATGGAGACCCAAACAGAAAATATGTAATGTGCTATAGGATTGATACTTCAGAATCCGTGTAGCAAGGTTGTATACTTACCCCAGGAAAACCAAACTCATAAAGCCCAAAGCCAACAAGAGACACCAATGGAACAGCTGAAAGTGGGGTCAGAAACCTATGAATCCACAGAATAGAAAATGTTAATAAGAGCTAATTTCCACAGTGTCTATATGAAGCCTTTGCCATGAACATGCAGACAACAAACCACAAAAAATAATCTTTGGAACTTTTGCTTGATCCACTAGTATATAGGAACACTATGCAAAGTGCAGAAAATTAAGCCACTTCATCAAAATGATGGATGAAGGAGAAGGTATTACACGAGAAGTATGATTAAGGTGCATGAAGCACAATTTGAAGCATGAATTATGCTATATGTAATGAAAATTTTACAGAATGCATATACATTGTGACATTGACAAACCTTACAACATTGCGCCAGAGACCACTGAAACCCAGGACAATCTGAAGTGTTGAAGCAACAATAAGTGCACCTTGGGTGGCTCGCATTATCTTCTTGAACCTCTGATGCATCATAGGAAATGTTTACAATCAATAAGGACCGAATATCACTAAGATGCAACGGATGAGTCTCATAATGTCTATCTGTGTGTCTCCACATATCTCCACACCCATTAGAGAACTTAAAGGAATATACACCAATATGAATCATACAAAGAAAAAATAAGCAGTTTGTTTAACATTTGAGATTCGGTACGTATTCACATGTAAGACAAAATACAATGTTTGAAGAGACCAACCGAAACAGGGTCTGGGTCCTCCCATCGACCAGAAAGTATGATTGAAATTGTAGGTGCGACAAAGGTATAGGACCCTCCAATCACAGCAGGTAGCCTAGTCCCAAAGGAAGTCTGCAACAGGGTGTTCAGCCCAGAAACAAATAGCAATGTCTGAATAACTTTTGCTTTTTCCTCCTGCAAAACGACACGTAATATTTCATCTAACACTGCTTCAGGTCAAAAATCAACCATGGGTTACGTAGCTTAATTGTGTTGAGAGGCCTCACATTTCCACCTCCCATTTGGGGTACCAACGCCGT
>NC_081353.1:2171643-2185088 GCF_029784015.1 Lycium ferocissimum
TCCTCAAAAGGGTTTTAAATTGGCTGGGGTTTCCCCCCAATCATTAAAACATGGGGGGGTAATATTGAAAACGTGGAACCGGATCTATCAATGCATACACGTAAATTTGAAAAACACGATAATGTCGCATTGACAGTGAGGGACTCGGTGACTAGTGCCGGCGGGCACCCGTACGCGCTCACTGACCAGATTCGGCATACAAACGACGCGTACATAAATTCGCATCGGACGTGGCTCCCAACTAACGCATACAAACATATCTTTTCGGCCGTGGGGGGGGGCTATCGTAATGTACGCGCGTGGAGCATACGTGCGCGCGACCGACAAGGTGCACGGCGGATGGGCCGCCGAGCCATGACTTACTCAACGCGTCCGAACAAAGCATGCCTAACCCACATCTATGTCTACAAACCTCTAATGCGGAACAACGAGAATCGGATGACGGGACGGGCCCCGCCGTACACAATAAACATAATCATATACGTCGGAAGAGTATATACCCAAAATATTGGCTCCGAAGAACAAAGGGAGCACTCGGAAACGACGGAGAATAAATCCTACGCCGGTGGATCACCAAAATCTATGCACAACGGGCATGAAACGCGACCCCGAAGAAAGGGGTCGGTGCGAAATATGCGAGCATGTAAAGCATGGAATACCGTGAACAGAATCGTCTTTGGAACGAGGAGGGCAGAAAAGTAGCACAATAATCAGAAAATCATAACACTTGCCTTTGAAACATAAATCATACGTATCCATTTCATATTCGACTCATCATAGAATCGAAAACGAGTCGAGAAAAATCATCTCGTACACATGGATAGATATAACGTGCCCGGCCCTCTAGTGAGGGCGCGGTAAAGTAAAACCATCGGATACATATACATATAACGTGCCCGGCCCTTTAATGAGGGACGCGGTAAGTAAAATCATCATATCATGTGTACATATAACGTGTCCCGACCCTTTAATGAGGGACGCGGTGAGTAAAATAATCATATCATATACATATAACGTGCCCGACCCTACAGTGAGGGACGCGGTGAATAATCATCGTATGCCATCCTGGCCACCTCCGATATCATCATATCATTATCATATCATATAACATGCCCGGCCCTCTAGTGAGGGCGCGGTGAATCATGCGCGAATCGTGCACGAATACATGCCACGGCCGGGACGCGGTGAAAGAGATCATAATAGCTCGCACGAGCGAGTAGTGAGAAGCCATATACACTGATCATCATCGTACGGACTCGACAACATAATCAAAGAAATCTCATTTTAAAGCTAAATAACATTCAAGTCAAGTTCCTTCCGAAAATCATTCGAGAACATATCAGGTAGTACTTTAGAAATTGTAGGTACGTGTCAAGATCATATGACATAGCTTGTGGAAATCAAAGACATAGTCGTCATTACAGACTCAATAGAATGGTCGAAGCGAACTATTATTTCAAAACCGAGACAATACTCAAATCGAATTTTCTTTCGAATACCACTCGGGAACATATCAACTTAGAACTTCGAAACCATAGTTATGTATCAAAATCATATGCGTGAGATCATTATCATAAACTTAAAAGGTAAGTAAACCGATCGTACTTGAAATCGGGATCATAATCATATCATATTCTTTCAAAAAGTCGTCGAGGAAGTACATAAAGGGAAGTCGCGGGACCCACGGACGGGTGTCGACCTAAGTCGGGCCGCCTATGGAAAACATAGTCATCATACGTCATGAAATCATTTTTGAGCATATCGAAGCGATCCGGTTACGTACGTGAAAGTTACGGACTTTTGTAGTTTTCGGAATCATTTAGGAACAAAACTCTTTTTAAAAAAAAAACCAAACTTTTATGCAACTTTTGAAACTTAGTCATACAAAAGACATAGGGGCCAATATTTCATCATATCATGCATACGAAGACCAAGAAACAAATAATAATCACAGACATGGTCGGATCGCGAGAGTAGAGTTTCCTCGAGGCTCGTATCATAGCCTATTTACAACTAAGGCATGCCAAAAGAAGGAAGGGTTGCGCTTTACATACCATGATCGCTCTCAACGCTAATCCAAACTCAAGCTAATTCCAACCTATGTCTCGGGCTGTCCAAGGTCTACAAATAAGTCATAATATGCCAAACATTAGCTATAGACATTTAGGCATTTAATTCCAAACTAGCCCTTAATTCTACAGAAATTTAGGCGACATTTTCCTGTAAATAGACCAACCCAGAGAATTTAACTCGGCCAAATCAACACAACAACCAACCTAGCAACATCGATAATCAACCGAAAGGCAATATAACATTAATAACCTCTTTTACATCATTCCACTGACATTCGTTATTTCAATTCAACGACTTTACATTCAAGCCAACATTATCGCTCATACATTCCAATACCAACCCAAACCCATACCAACAACATTCAAAACATTTTAAACAATTCATACAATATTTCCAACAATCCAACAAAGGCTCCAATTTGCACAGCGCCCCAAACAGAAACGATGTCCATAACACATTTTTAACTTCGAATCATGATTTGCACCAACAATCCATACTCTAACAATGTCATTCCCATAAATACACAAATTACGTCAATTGCGCAATAGTCTCGATTGACCCACAACACTTACGATATCAATTTGAGTCATTAAACTACTATCGTCAACATAGAATTCATAACGACAACTACCAAAATACTAATTAACATTAAGCCATTCCTTGTCACATAATATGGCCCATTTTCGGCCAACACTACATTTATACATATTGATGATTCTCCATTTCTTCACTCTACAACACTAACAACATGCTAACTAGACTTTAATTCATTGCTTCAACACAACACAACACACCACACACACACGCCATACACTACACACACAACCTCAACTCCAACATGCCATATCTCATGATTTTCATCCATTTTAACATACTACAACATGCATACAACCTTTATAACACATAAAACATGATTGATTCTTACCTTTCTTCTTCAACTTCACAAATAGGCTAGGGTTTGCAAGGATGAAAACTAGCGGTTTGATCGCTCCAACAACACTTCCACGCTATGTAGGGACCTCCAATTAGTGGATTTGCATCAAAGAAATATTTTTGGGATGGCTAAAATTGGACTTGGATTTTTGGAGTCTTGGCTGAGAGCCTTGTTGTGCTCATCCAAGGTCTTGTTTTTTTTTTTCTAAGTGTTGGATGAAGATGAATGACTTAGAAGTCATATTTTATGCTTCCACTTAAATTGCACAAGTGTCCATGGCCCACACACATGTGTTGGACCAATTAAAATTGTCCACAATGTGTGTGGGACCAATTCAAGCCACATGGCCAACATGGCCAATTTTCATGAATTTCAAACTTCCAAATATTCTAATTTTGGTCCCAAATTTTCCTAAACATTCCATGCCAACAAATTCATGAACAACTTGTGTCTCAAAACGAAATCGAAGGTCAAAAGTTTCGACATTGTATCCCGAAATGGTTTTGACCCTAACTTATCATAGTCAATCCGGATTGTCCCAATGTACGAAAATGTGGGATATAACACAATGTACCTGTGACCACATCTGGAGACGACTCGAGATCTTGCTGTCCGGCTAAAGCATATAAGCGGTGTTGTGTGGCACCTGAAGTAGATGCTCCCCCTCGGACTCTACCTCAGTCCGGAGCACGGGGAGTTTGCCGTGGGGCGTCTTGAAGAAGGATCTGGCTGCCGATCCGTGGGTTGAACCCCACCTCTCGCCATATCTCAGGACGGTCTCGCATCAAGTGTCTGTGTCCGCCTGAGAATATAACATGCATCCGTGCCCCGGCGACATGCCCTTAGGTGCAATTTTCTACCTTTTGCATCGAGGAACCGGTGGTCTTCCCTGACTGTAATCTCCCCCAAACTGAGAACCTGGGGCCCTCGAACTCTGTCCCTGTCCTGAACGGAAAGAGCGATTAGATTTCCTGCCTGTGAACCGGGGAGGTGCATTCGTCACTGACTGGCCTGAGTGCCTAGAATATGCCTGTCTTGATCCCCCTCTATAATCACTACCTGTGCCCATGGATCTGGCCCTTTTGCTCTGCCCCCTATCAGCATCACGATCACCTCTTTGCGGAGGTTGTTGCCCTTCAAGATTTTGGGCATGGGCTTGAATACGGGAAATATCTATCCTGTCTTGCAATGAAGCCGTCAAGCAATCTTTAAACAAATGTGGCCCTAAGCCACTCACAAATCTGTGTACTCGATCTCCCATTTCGGCCACCATGGTAGGAGCATATCTAGCCAAAGAATTAAACTGAAGGCTATACTCCCGGGCGCTCATGTTGCTTCAAATTCAGGAATCTATCCGCTCTAGCTCGGCGGACCTCGGGAGGCAAATAATGACGAAGGAAGGCATCAACAAACTCTTGCCACACCGGAGGAGGCGCATTCTCTTGCCTCGACGCTATCTAATTGTTATACCATAATACCGCCACATCTCGGAGTCTATATGATGCTAACTCCACTGATTCGGTCTCAGAAGCGTGAATAATCCGCAATGTTCTCAAAATTTCATCAATAAAACCTTGCGGGTCTTCATCCGGCTTCGACCCAAAGAATTCCGGAGGATTTAGGCTCATAAAGTCACGGGCTCTCGTACTAGCTGAACGATCACTTGGGCCCGTATTTTGCCTTTGTGCCTGAGCGGCAACCAACTGCGTCAATAAATTAATAGCCTCGGTCACTTGTTGACCCGATGTAGCCGGTAGAGGAACGGAGGAGACATGGGAGCGGCCGCACAAGCCTCTTTCTTGCTCTTCCGTAGGCGGAGTAGTGGAGGCATTAGATAAAGCCTCATAATGTGATTCATCCTCATTTACATTCATGGGCGGCTCTCTTTCGCCCGCCTTTTCATAGTAACCTTGCCCTTCGGGCGCCTTAGCTTTTCCTTTTGGCGGCATTACGAAATCACAACATAATCATTAGGGAGGATTAAACCTTATACTCGGGGGGGGGGGCTCTATCGCACGCATTTTATATGAAGAAAGATGGTCATTTTTCCTAAATACCGTAGCCTCTCGTTTATTAGTGTAGCGCGCAACACACCATAAACGCACTTACTAGACACGGCTCGTAGACACTTCCTAGAATCGAAGCTGTCGATACCACTTCATCGGCCCGAACTATGGGCCGCGACGGGTATCCGGGGCTAACCACCGAACACCACTCATTCCGTTATCTATATGCTCTCATTCATAATGCTTGCTCAATTTCATGAAAATATAGCATCATAGGAAACGTGATCACCTTTATAAACATAAGCCTTTCGGCTATCAAAATAATATACACATACACATACATATACATGGAAACCATGGGACCATACTACCCACACATGCGTATCTACGAGCCTCTACTAGCGTACTAGACATATGGACGGGACAGGACCCCGTCATGCCCAATCATGAGTATTTACATATATGTGCCAAAAAATAATCAATAGCACCTCCGGACAATGGAGAGCTCACGCGTCGTCTACTAGCCCCTATAGATCGGCACGCGTCTCTTGCCTACTGTGGGCATGAACACAGCGTCCAAAGAAAAGGACGTCAGTACGAACATTGTGCTGAGTATGTAAGGCAAGAATGAAATAAGCATAATAATAATATCGTAAATCATGAGATGGAGATACAACGTGCGTCCTCTCTTAAGCATCATTACATGTCATATACATTAGTTATACATAAGCATATCATGTACGTTATCATAGCGTATACTCTATCATATCACATATACATCATCATACCATACATGCATCGTCGTATTAATCATACATCGTCATGTCGGTAACCACGTCCGGGTAACCATCATATGCCGTCCACTAGCGGGTGTCGTGCCCGCCCTCTAGGCTCGGTAGAATCATAGCAGCCCGCCTTAGCGGTGACATGCCCGGCCATCTAGGCACGGTGGAATCGTATCATCATACATCATCATAGTCATCACTATCATTCATGTCATATTCATATCATGGTTTCATCATAATTTAATATCATCATACACATATCATCAATTCATACATTAGAACGTGGAAGCAAGTATAGTCGTGTCGGGGTGACATAAGGTCGTGGACCCCCGATTTCATTATGGAGCCTTCGTAAGCATTCCACCTCACCTTGGAAGAATGGGCATAAGGTGAGTGTATACAATGGTCAACACCAATGAACTATGGATAGCTTCATTAGCTTAATAGGAGCATTATATCATAGCCTATAGTATCTCTAGACTTAGCTTGTCATTATCGTTATCATAGTCGTACCATATCTTTGATCTCGCATGGCTATTCGTGCATAATGGCTCGTAGCCTTCTTGAAGATAAGACATTTGTAATTAAAGAGGAAATTCATGCCATAGGACTCATGCCTTAGAAGGAAGGGATTAGCCTCACATACCTTTGTCGTTTACTATTATATCGCTTGCTCGTTCTCCTTTAGTGCACTCGTCTATACCTTCAAGATAATTCGTATCAACATAAGCTATATCGTCACATAAACATACTCATTAAAGTTATAGAAATTTGGGCAGCATTTCCTTTGTTTATACTACTTTCCGCCATATTCCATATCAACTCCCACATTCATAACGACAACCACAATATCACTAACAACAATCGTCATTCATTCATATGATTCGCATTTCACAATTCCATCTCAATTCTCCACAATCATGACTAAAAGTCCATCGTCGTGTTCTTTCATATCCAATACTTATTTCATGTTCTAAATATCATTTATAATGTATTCACAACATCAACATATTCATTTCCATGATTCAATCCAACTACTATTCAATAATGACACTATTTACACATTTGATGACCCATTTGTTGCACTCTTCTACAATCCATGTGTTTCAACCTATAAATACTTCAAAAAACATGTAAAGATCATGAAACTTACCTTAGATGATGGAGGAATAATCTTAGAACGGTGATTCACCCTTAGCACCAAAACCCTACTTTATCTCTCTTGGAATTTCTTGATGTGGATGACTTCTAATGGGTTTCCTTCACTTGATTCTCTTGATTTCTTGTTGATGATCTTTGATTTCTAGTGATTTCTCATGGATGAAGTGTTTGGAACTCTCTAGATCTTTCTTGAAGTGTGGAGGTGGAGAGTGAAATGAAATGAAAATGAGAAAGGGTCCCTTATATAAAATGAACTCGATCGACTAGTTTATACGGACCAACATATGGTCCGTATGTTTTATACGGTCCATATAAGCCGTAGATGCGGTCCGATGAAGTATGCTCTCTTTTGGATCTACGGTTGGACATACGGTCCATATATTTTATACGGCCAGTATGTCTGGCCGTAGGTTGCCCAGTTCTTCTGAGAATCGTTTGGTCGACTCGTTTGATCTCCGATCCTTATGGAACCTTCTTAACACTTGTTACTTACTTCAATACCATTCTAAGGGACGTTATAACTCTTCCTCAAAGGGTCATTAAGACATCATTAGCTTAATACTCATAATTCTTATCCGATACCCAACATATGACTCACTTCTCTTAACAACTTTCTTTCCTTAACTCGGATGTCTTTGGAAATCTTAATTAGGATCGTCAAATACTATTTCTTACTTGCCCAAACCTCGTATACATCATACCCCTCGCTCGTCTATTCACTGTACGCTAACGGGGAATTTGTCGAGGTGTAACAATATATATATATATATATATAAAAACTGCCCGAATATATAGGTATGTTTTTATGCTGCCCGGCTATACAGGCACGGTGTTATCATCATTAGCCCGCGTCTGGGTTAATCACCGCACACCGCCCACTAATGGTGTCTGGCCGACCATGTAGGCACGGTGTTATATATGTAGTATCTTGCTCGGCCATTAAGGCACGGTGTGAAAGAAAATACTTACATATATATAAAGCATGCATAAGAGCCCAATTAAAAGCCACAATTCTATCGGAGTGACGTAAAGTCGGTAGCCTCCAATTATATTATGGAACAATCATCATCGTTATATATCACCTTGAAGGGACAACTATCATAAGGTGAGATCAACAACAATGAATAAAATTAAGAAAATCGTGAAATAAGCTCAACAATCCCATAATAGCATCAAATTCATAAGCTTTGGAATCTCCAAAAATGGAATCATCATCATCATCATTTTCATTATGGAAAACATCTATCTTAGCATCATAAGAACTTTGAGAATCATAGACTTCTAGCTTTTTGGGACTAAGGATATTATGGAAAACATGTATGGGTTCATAAGAAAAGAGTCATGCCCTTAGAAAGAAAGGGTTTAGCCTTACATACCTTTTTGGTCTTCCTTAACTACTTAATGCTTATCCTCCCAAGCTTGTAAATCTACATTCAAGAGAATTCATATTATTGTTAGGCTTATCATCATATGCTTATCTTAAGCCTTCAAATTAAACCCCTTTAGAATCTGCCAAAATTCGAGCAGCATCTTCCCTGTTTATATCCCTAGCCCGAAATCACAATGCCAACAACCAACACAACAACAACACTAACACCAACAGCATCATCATTAATACCAAAATATTCCACAAAACATCCTACACGATGTTTATCAACATACAATAACAATATATACTTTCTTTCTTCCCAATCAAAAAGCATAATCTCATCAACACACCAACAACATTAGATACCATCCATATACATGGAAATTATCCCAACAACACGGCCATAAAATTCTCAAAATAGTCCATAAACTCTACAACTATAACCCAACACTTTATGACTTTTCCCCTATAACTATTTTCACTTTCAAGACTTGTTAAACCTTCAAATCAACTCAACATAAGAGATAGGATGAAGAACATATCTTATACTTGAATAACTTTAGCCACACCAACTTTCTTCAAGACCAAACTCACCACAACATCAAGTAGAAATTAGAACAATCACTTTTCAAGAACTAGTTTGGTGTAATCTTGTTGAATTCTTGATTTAAGGGGTTATAAGTGTTTAAGAGAAGTGTATGGATGTTTCTAGAACTCACAAGAAGTGTAAATGATGAAAAAAGGAGGATAATGGGGTATTTATACCCTTTGAAAGTCGGTTCCACCGACTTTCCAAGTGGGGCCCGCGGGGAAGCCATTTGGCAACTTAGAGGCTTATCTTAAAATGCCCATAATTGCCTACTCCGATGTTGTATTGACAAACGATATGTTGCGTTGGAAACTAGACTTCCTGAAATTCAATTTAGGCTTTTGTTTCACCTCAAAACTCTTGATATACTAGGAGATATACTTCCCTAAAGTTGACCTAAAATTTCTGTCCAAAATTCTGCCAAATTTTCCAAATTTTTGACAAACTTATTTTTCTTCGATTTGCTTGGTCCCGGAATCTTCCAAAACTCTCCACACATGATATTTATCATTAATTATACTTGATAATGGTCATATCCTTTGGTTCCAAGGTTTTCCTTTCCGGTTACGACTTATGAGATCGTAATTCATCCTTTACTTCATTGTTACGTACTTCCCATGGCTTGTATCTTTCAAAACGTCATGGGACGTATCCGATACTCCATTAGTATGGTGAAATACGTGGCGTGCTTATGCTCTGAAAGTGCGAGGTGTAACACAAATACACTACATTCGCATAAATTTAGAAATTGTTTTCTGCCTGATTTTTTGGTCCAAAAAGAAAGAAATCTTTTCTGGTATTTTAAAAGCATATTTCTTGCATGCGTTTTTGAAAGCTATTTTCTCTACCTGGACTAAGAAGAGCCCTTTTTTATAAGACTGAATTTTACAACTAGGAAAAATCGTTTCTTCTAGCTTTAAAAAATATCAAGCCTGGTTTTCTTTGCTTAGAAAAATGATAGTTTTTTAGTAAAATGGGACTAATCCTTTTTGTTCCCATACTGATTTTAGCCATTTTTATTCTTTCAAAATGTTTGTATTAATCCAGGTTTTGAAAAATCATGTTGGGGGGCCTAAGGTCGAACTAAACGGCATATGTACCGTTCACCTAAGATGCCTAGTCCAAACATAAATGGTTCCAATAATAATGTGAGTTTTTATTCTACAATCATACAAATACAACACTTTAATCAAAGGAAACATCATAACAAAATTTAAAGAAAAGAGGAATAAGTTACGGGTGTACAAAACCGCTAATGGACAATTTTTACCCATGGTTGGGCCTTCAATAATATTACCTTCCCTTTTCTCTTCTTGGACTTAACACTTTTGAAAGAAAATTTCCTATTGGGCCTTTAGCCCAATAGGCTGGTTGGACTCTGGCCCGAATGGCCATGCAGTAGGTGAAGGGGGAAAAAGGAAAATGAATCGAATTAGTCTACGTTTGATGAACCTATTACTACCATAATTATACACATATATACATGTTTATTCAATTTGATTACAAGTGCACAACTAAAGGACTTAATCATACACTATTGGCTTCACTGAAAACTCTAAATTATACCATACCAAAGGGAAAAGGTTGTCACCACCCTTATTCCCGACACAGTACAAGTTCCAAGGGGTTTCACGAACCCCAGGCATGGCTGGATATCGGGAGTGGCTATACCTATCCCCCAAACCACCTCAAACTCTCAAAACCCGGTGTTGCCATAGTATCAATCGTAGCCCCAAAGTTATGCACAAGCATCACCACATAGGAAGTAGTTTAAATGCAAACAACATTAAAAGTAAACTTCAAAGTCACGACAGAGAGACTGAAGCAGATATGATATTGCAATGATGTATAAAAATATTAGTCAAATAGGTGATACAAAACAAGCCATCCTCTTTTACTCATATATACATGTTGCCTATAACTAGCCCATTCTCTTATATACACATAGTATACTTATGATATACATATGTGATGTGTATCCCAAGTGTATACCATATGTATATTCCTCTTCCTTTTCATTAACCTATACATATCCTGTGTATATCCGCACTCTATGTGTTTAACTTTAGGCCTCAAGATTATTCCATTCACTTAACTAAACCTTGTACCTTAGAACAGTGTTCAAGTACAAAACCAAAGCTAATTAAAGTCTAACTTTAACTCTTATAGACATCAAATAAGTGATTCATCAACTTCATATGTTAACAGACCCTATAGTAAGAATGACAATTGTTTAATATGATTACAGAAGCACAGTAGAAAGATGTAGACAAAGAGAAGAAATTCTATAACTTATGATCACCCAAACAGGATTGGAGCACCAAGAAGTCTGGACCAAACAACATCAAATGAACTGAGACTGTACAACCTTATATTCCCAGGAAAGAACCACAGAAAATAAACCTTTGTTTTGGTCAAACTGTAGTAAGAGCACATTCACAACAAGATTTCATATAAGTTGCCACTTGGAATAACAAAGAAAGGACCAGCTATGTATGTCAACAAATCTCACAAAAAAACAAAGAATGGCATAAAGTTCAAAACAATTCTTTGCAAACTCAGGATTTTTAACTTCCAAACAGGGCACTTATTGTCAACAGCCTTAAAATAGTCCATTTACCTTATAAAAAGAAAGCAGAATCAACCTATTGAAGTAACCAATTTCCTCTTTAACCTCCTATATTCCCTTTAGACATTTAAACAAGCTAACTTTTCCACCCCTTTCTATTTCTATCCTTTGGTGAAATGGTGAGACTCAAGGAAGTCAAATGTAATCTTATTGTTATATCCCGCATTTTTGTACATTGGGACAATCCGAATTAATTATGATAAGTTAGGGTCCAAACCATTCCGGGATGCAAAATCGAGACTTTGGGCCTTCGATTTTATTTTGAGACATAAGTTGTGCATGAATTGGTGTGGCATGGAAAACTTAGGAAATTTGGGACCAAAAATGGAATAAATGGAACTTGAAAATCATGCATTTTCCATGGTCTTAGCCGTGTGGCTTGTAGAAGGCCCACACAATGTGTGTTCAATTTTTATTGCTCCAACACATGGTGTGGGCCAAGGTCACTTGAGTCATATTCATATAATAGCAAAAGATGATCAACTAGTCTTCATTATTCATTTCAACACTTAGACAAAAAAGAGAGCAAGAAGTGAAGAGAAAGTGAGGCTCTCGGCCAAGCCTAGAGAAAAACCAACTTCCATTCAAGTCATCCCAAAATTATTTTGTTGATGCAAACCCACTATTTTGAGGTCCCTAAGTAGCGTGGAAGTGTTGTTGGAGCGATCAACCCGCTAGTTTTCATCCTTGGAAACCCTAGCCTATTGTGAAGTTGAAGGAAGAAAGGTAAGATTTGATCTTGTTTATGTGTTATGAAGGTCGTATGCATGTTGTAGTATGTTAAAATGGATGAAAATCATGAAATATAGTGTGTTGGGGTTGAGGCCATGTGTGTGAGATTTAGCCGTGTAAGTGTGTGTGTGTGTGTTGTGTTGTATCATGATGAATTAAGTTCTATATAGTATGTTGATGGTTGTAGTGTGAAGAAATGAATGAGAATTATCCATATGTGCATGTTGGTATGTTGGCCGAAAATGGGTCATGGCATATGACAAAGAACGCATTAATTTCGCTTAATGTTTTAGTCGTCGTCGTTATGAATTCTATGTTGGAAATGAATGTTTAATTACTCAAATTGATGTTGTAAATGTATGGGCTAATTTGGAGGTTATTGTACATTTAATGTAACTTGTATAATTATGAGAATGATATTGTTAGAATGTGAATTGTTGGTGCAAATCATGGTTTGGAAATGAGGAATATGTTATAGGGGTGTCTCGGGTTTGGGGCTGTTTTCGGGTAGATTGGAGCAACTTTTGGATTGTTGGAAATGTTGTATGAATTGATTGGAATGTCTTTAAATATTGTTGGTATGGGTTCGGGTTAGTATTTGAATGTATAAGCGTCGATGTTGGCTTGAAGGTAAGCCGTTGAATTGGATTTATGAATATTGTTGAATGATGGAAAAGAGAGTTATTATTGTTGTATTGCCTTTCGGATTGATTATTAATGTTGCTAGGTTGGTTTTTGTTGTTGTTGTTGTTGTTGATTTGGCCGAGTTAAATTCTCGGGGTTGGCCTATTTACAGGGGAAATGCGCCCAAATGTCTGTGAGAATTAAGGGCTAAATTGGAATTAAATGCCCAAATGTCTCTAGCTAATGTTTGGCATACTATGCCTTGTTTGTAGATCTTGGGCAGCCCGAGACGTAGGTTGGATTTATCTTGAGTTTGAGCTAGCGTTGAGTGCGTACGAGGTATGTAAAGCTCCATTCTTTCTTCTTTGGCATGCCTTAGTTACAAATAGGTTATGACACGAGCCTCGAGGAAATTCTATTCTCGCAATCCGAGCATGTTTATGACTCCTATTCGTTTCTTGGAAATTCGTATGTTGGTATGATGAAATATTGGCCTTTATGCTTTTGAAATATTTGATTTTCAACTTTTGCACAAAAAGTTTG
>NC_081353.1:2185188-2193085 GCF_029784015.1 Lycium ferocissimum
GGTCCAAACCCTTCAAAATGGAACTTTGAGCCATTTCCGTTATTAAACAACACGTAATAAGGAAACATGAAAAAGGCGACAAGCCGGGCCTCTTTTTTTTTTTTTTTTTTAACAAACTTGCTTCAATGTGCCGTGCCTCGTTGTGGACCTTTTTTATTTGTAATTGCATAATGTAAAATATAGTCTATTACAAGCAGCATGTCTAAAATATAATCCAGCGAATATCAAAAACCGAAAACCGTCCCTCCGCCCTATCCTCCGTATGCCTAAGCTAAGTATGCCCTTTGGCATCTTGATGTATCGGCCTTGATGCTAGTTCAAATCGTGCACACACCATATGATTATCCTAGATGTAGTATCATTGTTGATTGTCAAGTTGCTGAATCCTCCTTGTCTCGATCCTCGCCGAGGAAGTTGTGATTTGTCCATGTTGAGAATTTTTTCCTTCGCCGGTACGAGTAGAAAATCATGTACTTTGACCCTCGCATGATCCAAAGCTTGATTTGCCAGAAAACCGCCACTTTTGCCTTCCCCGAAGATATCACACCGCACTGTGATCGTTCTCATGTCCTCGTTTCGATCTCTTCAATCTGATTTCTCGGCCTCCTATGGAGCCGATCCATGTATCTTGTAAGACGTTTTGAAGGTTAGCACCGCCTCCATCCGAACTTGCCGAAAGTTGTGTTCTTTGTAGAACTTCAAAGGTTCGCTTATGGCTTCGCCAAATTTCTTCCATGTTTGTTTCTATTCCTATTTTTTGTGCTTCCGCATACGCCAAATCTCCATAGCTATCTCTCGATACGTAATCTGCTGTGAACCGATCCTTGTGATTCGCTTCGCATGCCCCATCCGTATTACACTTTAATCTCCCTCAAGGTGGCATTCTCCACAAAGACCTAGCATAATAAACTCTTGGTTTATATCTACCGAGATGCTGATGCATAGTTTCCCACTCACTAGATAAATTCATAAACCATGGAAATCTCTTCGCTACTGGTGTGGCCGAGAGTTGTACTTGTTGTTTCCAATCCGCATGCAGTAACCGATCCTCCATGCTTAATGGAATTTCTTCTCTTCCATAATGTCCACATGATCACCGCCGGCATTGCTCTATAAATAGGTTGCAATTTTGGTTTTGGCTGTTGATCCACCGTGCCATGATCATTTGATGTGATCAACTCCATCAAGAGTAGGAATACCCGGACAAGAAGCACAAAACTTCCATAACTTGCGTATGGAAGATGTTAGAAATGTTGAGCTGGTTTCCTCCTTATGATCCACACAAGACCAACATCTTGATGGTATATTGATCATCATCCTTTCGCATATCATCCGTAGATATTCTTCCTTTCCACACCCTCCACATGAAAAAACTTATCTTTATTGGCAACCCTTTCTCCCACATGAGCCTAGAGCTTTTGCTCTCTTTATGCCCGAGAAATTCCCAAGTGATTAATCGAAAATTTGCCATTTGTTTCCAACATCCAACAAGGTTCATCATCCCAACTTCACCATCCGGAACTTTGATATTATCTCGATATCCGAGCCAATTCACTCGATCTAGAGTATCCGTTAACAGCTCCATGTTCCATTGACCATTTTCCACAAACTGTCTAACCTCTATCTCCTCTCTCTAAAGATCGTGAATGATATAATATAGTGCCCTAAGCCTTGTCCAATTCTCATATTTAAACTCGAAGTTCTATTTCTCAAATACCAAAATATTTGTGGCTCAACCGCATCTCTTATGTTCACCATCTTCCTCCAAGTGTGTGATCCTCCTCTATCTACTTGCCATAGTAGGGTGCCATTTCTTGCGTATTTGTTAATCATGTAGCCGCTCCATAAGCTTCTTCCACATCCGAAATTCCACCATAGCTTAGCAAATAATGCATTGGAGATATCAGTTAGTGATCTAAGACCTATCCCTCCTTCATCTTTTGGTAAGCATAATTTGTCCCATGCTACCCAATGCTTGCTTTTCACCCCACAGTATTACTCCAAAAGAATTTAGCAAATATCCTAATAAGTTGCTTTATCACCCCGTATGAGGATTCAATGGCCGATAGTAGATATCCGGCATGGTTTACGCACATGATTAACCAACACATATCTACCTCCAAAAGATAAAATCTGTTTTTGCCAAGACATAATCCTTTTCATCACTTCCTTTTTTGATCAAATCCTCATAGTATATCCGTTCCCTTCTTCCATAAAACACCGGACATCCTAAATATGTGAAAGGAAAGGATCCATTTCTTATATTAGTATATCTTTTAATCTCGCTATTAACTCTGGTATACCTTGTGATGAACATAGTAAATGCCTTTTATCGTTATTTACCAATTGTCCCGAGGCTTTCTCATACTTCCTCAACCTCCTCATCATTTTTTTCAATGATATCCATCCCTGCATCGTAATAAGATTATCATCAAAGATATGATAAATGATTGATTTGAGTACTCATTTTGGCATTCCATAGCCTATGAATCTAGACGTTCATAAATGCAAGCTTTATTTAGACTCCTTATTAAGACCTCGATGCTATAATGAACAATGTAGGAGAAAGTGGATCACCTTGCTTTACCCCCCGCTTGATTTGAAAAAACCATGACTTTGACCATCGACAAAATCGAGTACCAGTTGTTTGAGAGCAATCTCTATACCAAATCACCGAGAACCCTCCAAAGCCAAACTGCCTTAATACTTTAGTCAAAAAAAATCCAGGAAAGCCTATCATATGCCTTATCCATGTCTAACTTTATGACCACATTAGTATGTTTAGCTCTGTATCAATATCCCCGATGATCTCTTTGTGCGAGTGCACACGCAATGCACCTTCCTTTCACAAATCTGTCGATTGTTAGAGATAATACGAGGAAGAACCTTTGTCAATCTATTTTTATGCACTTTGACGTATCTTGTTTGAAAAGTAGGCCGAGCCGACAGTCTCATATCGCTCGAAATTATTAATCACCTCCCTTTTTGGCAATAAAACCGTATTAGTATGAGTGATGAATTATGGTATCTCAACTCCAAAACGAAAGCTCTAACCATTTGAAGCACATCTAACTTGATAATCTCCCAAAGACTTCGATAAAAATGTCCCCGAGAATCCATCGTGCCCACTAGCATCGTCCGGGTGAGTGAAAATATCGCCTCTCCTACTTCATTTTCTGCTGGTAACTCTTCCATACTGTTTTGCTGCTCTTCAGTTATCAGTTTAGGGATATTTTTCAACAATGCATAATCCTCTCCTGCATTTTCTTCACTAAACTGTGATTTAAAGAACCTAGCCTCGAACAATATCTACTTCATTTTCGCATGTACGAGTTGGATCTCGTATTCTTTTCAAAGTCAATTTATTCCTCCTCGCCCCTCGCATATGAATGGAAGAATTTTGTATTCTGTCTCCATTACTGAACCATTTCATACCAAATTTTCCCCGCTTCTAATACTCCTCCTCCAAGTGTAAGAATTTGTTGGATTATTTCGTGCTCGATGTAACGCATTCTATTTTCCACTTGAAGCATTATTTTGAAATTGCAACTCCTTCACCTTTATAGTATCCTCTATAGTGGCAATCAATAAAATATTCCCATGGCGTTCACTGCCCATTGAACCAAGATTTTTTAAGTTTCTTGACTTGTGATGAAATACATAAAATGGATTTCACAAATCGACGATCCGCTCTCCTTCACCACCTCCATAAATGTATGATGATTTGTCCGGAAGTTGAGAAACTTAAAAGACTTGACAAATATCATGAAAGCATTGCTATTACACCGAAGATGTAGTGGTGCATGATCGTAACCATGTCTAATCAGTACGAGTCAACTGCTTTGTAGATGGCATGATGTCTAGAACCTGCTGATTCACCAGTATTGTATCTAACCTTTTAAAAATGCACTTCTCTTCAGTTCTCCCATTCCACTAGGTGAATTTGCTTCCTGTAAAACCTACATCAATCAAACCACAACTTTGTATACAAGTAGAAAAATCCAGTGTCTCATTGGATGAAACTGGAAGACCACCTTGCTTCTCCTCATCAGAGACAATGACATTAAAGTCCCCTCCTATTATCCAAGGAAGGTCATGCTGATTTGCTAACTCTACCATAGCTTCCCACAACTCTTCCCTCTCATCTCTAGCACACTTAGCATAAACTACGACACTAAAGATCGATTGATTCAAGGATTGAGTGAGTTAGTCAGAGAGTAACTTGTTGTTCGATTGGATATAACTACACCAAGCCATTCATCTGTCCAAAAAATCCAAATCTTTCCTGAACAATTCACCTTACAATTCTGATAGCCTAACTTCCTTCTATACTCTTCAATAGCAATTGGATCCTGAAAGGGTTCCATTAGGCCTATAATAGAATAATGATGTCTCCTTCGCATCAATTAACCTCTCAAAAGATTTCTAAGTGTTAAGCCGACCTAATATTCCAAAATAAAGCTTTATCTATCATTGATAATTATTGGTTTTGTTCTTACTCCTCCTTGTTGAAACTCCTACCTGTTTGGAATGCGATGCTTGACCGATTTTTTGTTTATTTGTTCTCGTTTTCAATTTCGCACGCTTCTGGGGAGATAAATCTCCCGCTCGTGCTATATCATCAATGTTCTGAGTTAAATCTTCCTCATGTTGGCTATTGAGATCAACATGTGCCTCATCTTGTTTTTCATAAAGTGCACTCTCTACTTGTTCTACGGCAAATGATGCACCTTGTTACTTGGTGGCCTGTGATTTCTTTTTCTCGCATTCTCTTCCAGCCTCGAACCGATATAGGAGTCTCATCTTGTTCGCATCCTTTTCTTTCTTCATTCTCCTCCCATCCCTCATCTTGACACCGCATCCTCTTAAAGACATCACTTTATTTATCTCTTCCATACCTTTCTCAGTTTTTGTGGAGTAAGGTATCACCTATTTCTTCTAATTCATGTTCCTTGTATTGTCTAACTATAGTATTTGTATTCATCTTAGACACCTGTTGAGACAAAAACTCCCCTTCATCATTGAGTTGTTTACCAAAGTTCTGCTCAATCCATGCCTTTGTTGATATCCTCTCCACCTGATTGGACTCTTCCATCTGCTTGTCCTTGCCTTTATCCTTGTTATTTATAATTTTCTGCATTGAACCAATCTGATTAACAGCCTCAGAAACCCTTGCTTCTACCATTCTTCCATCTGAAGCCTTCTGCACATCAGTCAAGTCTACTATATCCTCATAATACGGTTTACAAGTTGCTACATATTGATTATTTGCAAAGCTTGATTCTCCTTCAGTCTCCAAGAGTTTTCATCATATCTACCTCTATGAAATTGCCTCTTATGCCTTTGTTTTCCTTTCTTCTCCTTGAATCCATCATTATCATTAACCTCTGGAGGCTGCACCTTGTCTACTGTTTCCTTCCCTTTCATTGTGTGAGCATTAGTCCCCTTGTTTCCAGATCTGCTATTATTTGCATTGGTTAGCTCCTTATTCTTCCTTTGATCTTTACTTTTGTTCTCCTCCTGTTCTTTGTCGAACTTTGTTCCTCATCCTTGGGATACAATTACGGATGAATGACATAGCAATCTTGTTCATTATGCCTTGAAGTTTGCTTTTGCAATACTTAGAACATAATCATAATTGATCTTTATCCATTTATCCACAATCTCCCCCATACTCTTCTTTTTCACCCCTATATTGATTCTCTTGGAATTCTCCAAGCAAGTCCTTTCTACCTTCACTCTCCGCACAACTTGGCCTGGTTTTATTAGTTGTGGCCATATCAACTTGTGGGGGGCTTTCCAATGTAGCGGATGCTAGTGAAAAAACTGCCTCTTTCACAAAATAATTTGGAGGTAATGATGGGAATGATATCCATGCAATAGCAATCTTCGTTTCCTCCTCTGAATCAAACCATGGATCCCATTTGAACGTATGCATGGGATTAGACCAGCTCTTAGGCGTAATGTAATATGCAGGTTTGGACAATAAGGTCACGTAATCTTCTAGAGAAGAAGCACGTATTAGCACATACCTATTGCTCAGCAAACCAATAATACACTCTCTTTTCAAACCACATTGTTTTGGAATTAATGTTCTCAATTCTTTTACGTATGGCCATCCATATGAGAATTTCCCAACGACAGCATATTGTAGATTTTCCTTGATAATCATTTGCTCAATCTCTTCTTCTTCCCATACTACCATGGGCTCTCCATGTAAATATGTGACCTTTTTCATGGGTAGTGTAGGACTATACGTAGTATTAGAAGTTGTTGGATTAAGGGCTGAAGCGTAAGATTGGTTTAGTAAAAGGTGAATAGGTTGCATTGGTGGTGTTGTTAGCCTGGACAGCCACGATAGGTGGCTGTCCAGTGGCCAGAGAGGCCATGCTCGCCGTGAAAAGGTAAGGGACTTATTAGGGTTTCGGCTAGGTTTAGGGTTTTGGTGGAGAGATCTTTTTTATCTTCACGAAATAGAAGGATTACCTTAACCTCCTCTAAGTATGAGTCAATTTTTGCACTCATGACAAGCCGGGCCTCAAAGCCGACTTTCGCCGTTTTTTCTAAAAATGAGCATTCTTTCTATCGCAGAGTGAACAATAGGGTAGAAGTCCATCCACATGTTGTTTTCCCTGGATCAGCTCGGCGAATCTCCAATGCTTTGAAGCATTCTTTAATGATGGCTGCACATTCCTCTTCCCAAAACAACGTCCTTAAACCCTCTTCTGGATTTTTGCTATTATGACTCATTGAGCATCTTTGTGAAGGACTGGTATAGATGAGGGAACGACTTTCTCATTTCAATGGGAACTCTCAGCCCATATTCTGCTTCTTCCTCTTTTGCCTCACATGGCTCATATCCAACCCCAAATCGATATTTCCCATTTTAATGCTCACTGGTTCTTTGATTCCTTGTAAGCTCTTTCCCAGAGCGTTCCCAGGCTCAAACCCACTTCTTATCATAGTTGCAGCAAGCGTTTTGTATAGCAGTGGCATAGGGATATCTTCATCGCCTCCCCTACGATCTATCATGGCTAGCTAATTAATGTGAAAATCAGCACCAACTTGTGACTTCTCTATGACTGGGACGAAGTTGCCCGGATAGTTGTGAACACTTCCTTCACCATGAATCACAACTTCTTGATCATCCCATATGAATTTGAGAGACTGGTGCAACCAAGATGCTACAACTCCAGTGACATGTAACCAGGGTCTCCACAATAATAAGTTGTAGCTTGTTTTGATGTCCATGATGACGAACTGCACTACGAACTCTGCGGAGCCCATTTGTATGTGTAGATCTATTTCTCCAATTGGGTCGCTGGTTGCACCATCATAAGCTTTCACGTTTGTTCGACTCTGGCGAATTTTGCCAACATCATACCTGTGTTGTTTCAAAGTCGTCACAAGGCATACATTCAACCCAACCCCTCCATCAATCAACACTTAAAGGATAATCTTGTCGCGGCATTTGACTGTTATGTGCAAGGCCTTATTGTGGGTCTTACCCCTCGGGAATTCATCGTGAAAATTTGGCCCCATGCCCGGAACATCCCCCCCCATCTGAATGTTTCCGGTGCCCGGGGACAGACTTCATCCAAACTTTAATCAAGGGCCCAAACGATTTGGGGACGAAAGGGTAATAAGAATTACGTATCCCAGGGGGCTTGTACAAGTGCTCAACAATGAATAACTTTCGGTTTTTCCTCCAAAGTTTTCGCCGCCTTCGGGGTTGGGCTTTTGGGCTTTTCAGAGTTGGGCCCAGCACGGGGTTTTTCATAACCCTTCGACTTTTTATACCCAAACCCCCAATCTTTTTTCTTTTTTGCCTCATCGGGGCGCGGGTTTTATCACAAAGGGTGCTTCTCAAGTCCCCATGTTTTGGAGAAATTGCAAA
>NC_081353.1:2193185-2235239 GCF_029784015.1 Lycium ferocissimum
TTGTGCACATCCCTTATGTTTTTCCCTTCAAGGTGAGGCAGAACACGTAAGAGTGCTCATAATGACATCGGGGGTCCACGACCTTACGTCACCCCGATAAAGTATGAATAGCTAAGAGTTCCTATGCATGTATTGTGATAAGTATACGATGTCAAGCATACCATGATGAGTTATGATAAGCATACTAAGATAAGCATGTTATGATAAGCATGATATAGGGAGTATATGATGATATCACACCGTGCCTATATGGCCGGGCAGTCACCGCCAAGGCGGGCAGCTATATACACCATGGCCAAATGGCATGGGCAGACACCACTAGTGGGCAGCACGAGATAATATCTGGACGCGGGATGCAGACGCGAGCTATTGTTGATGCTAATGATATTGATTATTACACCGCACCTATATGGACGGGCAGTTATTACAGTTATGTACATATGACACGATGATGAGCACGAAAGTAAGTCAGCATGCATGATCATCTTTATGATTCGGTCGATTCTGATTGCTCCTTGTTTTATGCCTCCTCGGTTATTGATGCTTCTTTATTGTTTATGCTTCCATACTCGGTACAATATTCGTACGACGTCCTTTCTTCGGACGAGTTATTTACCCACCAAGTAGACAGGGAGGCGGTCCGGACTCAAGGTGAGCTAGCGCTTGATTTGAGAGCACTCCATATTCGGAAGTGCCACGGTTTTCTTTTAGTAAATATATATACGTATATTAATTTTTTGGGCATGACGGGGTCTGTCCGGGTCCGGATGTCTAGTATTCCGGTCGAGGCTCCTAGATACGCAGGTGTGGATAGTACGGTCCCATGGCTTTCATGTATATGTATGTATATATTATTTTGGATAGCGGAAAATTATGTTTATAAAAGCAAATGTATTTCAAAAAAGGTTCCCGATTTTACATGATTATGAGCATATAGTACGAATAATAGCGAGATGGCGAGGTAAGTGGTGGTGTTCGGTGGTTAGCCCGGATGCCGTCGCGGCCCGTAGCTCGGGTCGTGGCGGTTAGCACGAGCCGGAGACTATACCGACGGGTCTAGCGAGGTAAGGGCCGCAAGTGTGGCGACCCTAGATCCGAACGAACACGGAGCCTCGGGGGTTCGAGCGTACGTGGCGGTGGCACCTCGCTTGGATTAGGTTCCGGGTTTTGAGGCCTTCCCGAGGCCAGTTGCAGGGCCAGTGATGACTAATGACGAACATGATCGGTTTTGAAGGTTCACTAAAATGAAGCCTCATGTGTTTTATGGTACTGAGTCGGAGGACGCATATGAGTTCATCATCGACTATCATGAGAGGCTCCATAAGATGGAGGCCGTGGATAAGTACGGGGTAAAGTTTGTGACCTTCTATTTCTTGGGTGATGCCAAGCTTTGGTGGAGGGCTTATGTGGAGTGTAGGCCAGCTGGGTCTCCTCCGTTGACTTGGGTTCAGTTTTACTCTGTGTTTCTGGGCAAGTACATTCCGCGTACTCTGAGGGACCGAAGAAAGGATGATTTCGCTCGTTGGTCGGGGAACTCATCGTGCGTGTGTATGAGTCCGTTTCTCCACTCCCTTTCTCGTTATGCTCTTCAGTTGCTGCCCACTGAAGGGGAGAGGATACGGCGGTTCGTGAAGGGGTTGAACACCGGAGGCGCCGTTACTCGACTCTTCCTGTAGCCACGGGGCTTCATTTGAGGAGATAGTGGAGCATGTCCATATCGTTGAGGGGATTAGGCATGAGAGTTATACAAGGAAAGTTGAGAAGAAGGCCCGTAAGGGTGGGATGTTCAGTAACTCCTTCTCGAGGGGTCAGACTTCGCAGGTATATTCAGGGCGTTCGGTTCAGTCCGCGATGCAGGTGTCAACCGGGGGCCCATCAAGGGCAAATTATCAAGCTTCCGATCAGCATGGAGGCTACACTGCTTCATCAGCCTCTGTTCAACAGCCTACGCTGGACAATGCTTGCTTCGAGTGTGGTATGATAGGGCATATTAAAAGGGGTAAAGATCGGGCACCGGCAGGGCAGGGCGGCCACACCGCGGGTAGGGGTGGTGTCCAGCCTAACCGAGGCGATCCTCAGGCAGGTAAAGGCGGACAGCAGCCCGACAGGAGCGGGGCTCAAAGGCGGTAATAGTAATCGCGGTGGTTCACAGGAGATAGGGGCGCTGTCATTTTTATGCCTTCCCAGGTAGACTCGAGGCTGAGGCCTCCGATGCAGTTATCACAGGTACTATCTCCGTTTATGACCATATAACTTCTGTTTTGTTTGATCTGGGTTCTACTTTTTCTTATGTATCTACCTATTTTGCTGTGGGTCTGGATATGATGTGTGATACTTTTGATACCCCTATTTTTGTGTCTACGCCTGTTGGGGATTCTGTGGTAGTGGATAGTGTCTACCCTTCGTGTGCTATTTCTTTTATAGGGTATAGTACTTGGGCAGATTTGATGATCTTAGACATAGTAAACTTTGATGTTATTTTGGGTATGAGTTGGTTGTCTCCGCATTATGCTATACTTGATTGCCATTCTAAGACTGTTACACTAGCCATGCCCGAGGCACCTAGACTCGAGTGGAAGGGTAACGTTTGTCCCCTCCTTAAGAAAGTAATATCCTTTGTTCATTCTAGGAAGCTAGTAGAGAAGGGTTGTGTAGCTTATCTGGCACATATCCATAATACCAGTGCAAATACTCCATCCCTTGATTCGGTTCTAGTGGTACGCAAGTTTGCGGATATGTTCCCCGCGAACTTTCCTGGTTTGCCACCGGATCGTGACATTGATTTCAGGACTGACTTAGACCCAAGGACTCGTCCTATCTCTATCCCACCTTATAGGATGGCACCAGCAGAACTTAGGGAACTGAAAGAGCAGTTGCAAGATTTTCTGAGTAAAGGGTTTATTCACTCGAGTGCCTCTCCGCAGGGTGCTCCTGTATTGTTTGTTAAGAAGAAGGATGGGTCTATGCATATGTGCATTGATTACCATCAGCAGAATAAGATAACTATCCGAAATAAGTATCCCATTCCCCGTATTGATGACTTGTTTGACCAGTTACAGGGAGCTCCTATGTTCTCTAAAATTGATTTGAGATCAGGGTACCATCAGTTGAAGATTCGGGCAGAGGATGTTCCTAAAACTGCTTTTCGGACCAGGTATGGGCACTATGAGTTCTTGGTTATGTCTTTTGGGCTTACAAACACCCCAGCTGCGTTCATGGATTTTATGGTACATATTGGTGTTGAAAATGATGTTATTGATGTTTGTATTGTTGTTGTTATTGTTGGTTGCTGAATTGAGATTTCGGGCTAGGCGTATAAATAGGGGAGATGCTGCCCGATTTTTGGCAGGATATAAAATAGTTTGATTTGAAAACTTAGTACAAGTATACAACAATGAGTCTAACGATAGTGTGAATCCTCTTAAATGTAGACTAGCGAGCTCGGACGAATAAGTGTAGATAATTGGAGGGGAAATTTGAAACGGGTATGTTAAGGCTCGTCCCTTTCTTTCAAAGGCATGATTCTTATGTTATGATCCCATACATGTTTCCATAACCACCTTGTTTCCAAGAGCTAGAAGTTTATAACTCTTAAAACCTCTTATGATGTTAAAGATGAGAATGTTTTTATGAGGATTACGATGATGATGATGATTTTATGTTTAAAAGTCTCAGGTTATGATTTCTTCGTTGATATGAAAATGTTGAGCTATTTCATGATTTTCCCGATTTTATTCATTGTTGTTGATCTCACCTTATGAATTGTTCCTTCGAGGTGAGATATAGCGATAATGGTTGTTCCATAATATGAATCGGAGGTTACCGGCCTTACTTCACTCCGATAAAGTTGTAGCTTTCATATGAGCTTTCATGCATACTATTTACATTATGTATATGAACATGATAATTATGGATCGAGTAGTACGTTGCTTGGCACTAACATGTGATATTTATGGATCGGTCCCTACGTTCCTCGGCACTAACATGTGATATTTATGGATCGGGCCGTATGTTCCTCGGCACTAACATGTGATATTTATGGATCGGGCCGTACGTTCCTCGGCACTAACATATTATACTTATGGATCGGGCCGTACGTTCCTCGGCACTAATATACTATACTTATGGATCGGGCCGTACGTTCCTCGGCACTAACATATTATACTTATGGATCGGGTCGTACGTTCCTCGGCACTAATATACTATACTTATGGATCGGGCCATACGTTCTTCGACACAAACATATATGGATCGGGTTGCACGTTCCGCAACACTACACTTATGGATCGGGCTGTACGTTCCACAACACTAACATTTATGGATCGGGTTGCACGTTCCGCAACACTAACACTTATATTACATATATACATATATATGTATGTGCTTACTTACATATGACCTCTAAGATTCAAGCATTACATAGTGTACGTTCCCAGATGACAGGTTATCTTTATCTCATATTATGTTCCATATTTCTTGTTATGTTGTTATTTATACCTTACATACTTAGTACTCTGTTCGTACTGATGTCCCTTCCTGTGGACGCTACGTTCATGCCCGCAGGTTCAGGTAGTCATTCGGATGAGCCAAACCAGTAGAATCACCTCAACCGCGGTCAGTGCGCTCTACTTTATCCGGAGCTGCAGCTTTTGGTATGCCATTTATGATGTGTACAGATGTGGGTATGACAGGGCCTTATCCTGTCTTTCTACAGCTAGACTCCATAGAGGTCTGTAGACAGTTATATATAGTGGGAATATCATGGAGCTTTGTGGTCTCCTATTATTCGTACAGCACATGTAGTGGCCATGTTCGACTGTGTTGTCATCCGTTGCACGTATGCCTACATATACGTGTCCACGTGTATGCATTATGAGTTTTTCAAGACAGAGTTTATTGCATAAGTTTTGCAGCAGGTTCTATCGCTCAGATATGAGTTAGAAATGGGCCACTAGGTTACTTAGCATATGGCAAGTATGGGTTTAGGGGGGCTTGGTCGGTAGTGATCGGGCACTCGTCATGGTCCATGAGTTTGGGTCGTGACAAAAGTGGTATCAGAGCAGTTTGTCCTAAGGATTGTCTAAAGACCGTGTCTAGTAGAGTCCTATGGGTGTGAAGCCGGCCACACTTATAAACAGGAGGCTGCAGGGCATTTAGGAATCATTGACCTTTCTTTCTATCTTAGATCGTGCGATAGAGCCAGAGTCTAGGAAAGATTATTTCTGACCCTCTTTTCCTGTAGGTAAGCACAGATTGATAAAGATGAAGAGATTAGCCTCAGACAGTGGGGGTGCTAAGACCGATTAGGGGTTTGAATCTATCTCTTCGAAAGGGTTGAAGACCCGTAAAGTAGATTCAGGACCACAGGCTCCGGGACTGCGCAGAAGGAGCCTCAGCTATTCCATTGAGACTGATCCCTATGAGGAACCAGCGACGATTCCTCTAGAGTTTCTGACTTCCATAGAGGAGGATCCGTCAGAGGACAGTTATGACACGGAACCGTCTGAGGGTTCGCATGGGACACCGGAGGAGGGATTCCTGAGGCCGTACCTGCTGCTCCGCTCCTATGGTAGAGCACTACCTCAGACCAGCTACCCCAGTGAGTGTTACTAATTACTCTAGCCCTCTATCCTGCCTTTCAGTAAACCAGGAACTGCCTGATTATCCGTATCCCTCGAACTCAGATGAGAGAGGTGATGAAGGCCATACTAGCAGATGGTGGGAAGACAATGATGAAGAGCATAGCATACTTTATAGCCCACCAGATCAGGCTAAGGACCGATCGACTACAGGTATATGAGTCTTTTATTGGAATTTTCTATGTGTGTGCATTTACTGTAGGCTATTACTTAATAGCGGCGAGCGAAAATCCTAAAGGGACCAATAACCAAAGTATTTATAAGTAACTACGATCAAGGTGTCTTCGCCACCATTGGGATTCTTGAAATTTGGGATGAAAAATAGCCATACATGCAGATTGAAGGTGATTATTGAGGATTTCAAAGGCCAAATCATTTGCTTAGTCGGAAGAGTAAAAGATCCCTTTTAATCCGGAGGGAGATGCATTACGAGAATTTATTGGAATCCATTAGAACTTCAACTTGTTCTAGGTCATGCGATATAGGTCACGCAGTAGGGTGGATGCGATCGTACCAGCACAAACGCACCGGACCCCATTAGCACTCCAAGGTTAAGTGTGCCTGGGCGAAAGTAGTACTAAGATAGGTGACCCCCTGGGAAGTGTACTAAGAGTCCTACAAATTCAGACATAAGAGACAGATGAGAAGCTAGAGTAACCTAAGGGAAATTGGAATATGCGGAGTGGGCGGAAACCCTAAAAGATCGCGAAGGATAAGGGGAACTAGACCGGCAAAGAGAAAGAAGGTGCATCACAGCTCTAGAATTAGGATGAGTTCAAATAGTATTTGAAAATACTTTGTAAGCGAGGCGTTAGTAAATATATATATATATATGTATGTGTATGACATCCCATATGTAGCTGTACCAATCGATATGTGTGTCCCAAAGAACCGACGTTGCTATATACTAAAGGCATTAATCGAACAGCGATTTTGTGGTAGGCCGCTACAGCGGTACCGCTGCATCGGCATGATGACCGCTATAGCGGTAGACGTAAAACAATAGCCCGAATTTTATATACTCAGTTTTATTTTCTCTTCTCACAAAAGCCCAAAACACTTCCCAACATGCACCTAGAGAGAATTTTCAAGCTAGGACAAGATAACCTTGAAAGGTAAGTTCCATTGCTTTTCATTCTATTGTTCCATTCCCTTTCATTATTGTAATCATCTTCATGGGTCGTTAATGGTGAAAGTGAAGTAGAAACCCTAGAATGTCAATAAACCTTCTAAACTTGATGGGTTGGGGGTTATTATCACTTATTTATCATTTAAATCGAATGATGAGTTGCTATTTGTCATAAATTGAACATTTAGAATCATAAACTAAGTGATTTGAGAACTAAGATTCTATAAAAATTGTATCTTTGCCATAGAAAATTATTTGTAATAAGAATATTTGATAGAATATTGTATAAATTGATGGTAAATGAATACTAGGGCCTTGATAGATTGTTTATCACCTAGAAAATCATCCACCCTTAGAATGGGGAAAGAGAAGAGTATTCTTGCTTTGGTGTTTATAAATTGAGCAATGTGACTCATTGAGCCTTCTATTTTTAGACCGTGAACGTTTTGAGGCTTTGAGGAAAGGAAAGGTTGTAGCAGAGTAACCTGCGTGTTCCCCTACTTTGAGGTAGGTTACGGTTTACTTAAGTTAGACTTTGGTTAGTTGATTGTATGTTTGGTGATCTCCCTAGGAGAAAGTATGTCTAGTTCTCATGCATGGTATTGTGTGGTTAAATTGCTATGTGAATGTGATTGATTGATTATGTAGGCTCCATGCCATTATTCTTGTGATTAAATCTACGGGGATGTGTTGTGATGAGAAGCTAATATAATCTTCTCAAGGGTATTGTGACATGAAATGATGAGTTGATTGTTGAAACTGGGAAGGTAAGAAACACTATTCCGTAAGAGGTATGAAAAGGCACTCATGTGACCTAGATTATTGGCTCGTGGTTCGAGGATCGTTTCGAAAATGAGAGGTACTTTGATATATCCCGCGATCGAAGTTCGTTCCGGGGCGGAGGTTTGTGCTCGGGTCTGAGGTGTCACGGCCCAACCCCGTAGGCCGTGACTAGTGCCTGAGCTGGATACTCGTACACACCTGCTAACTATAATCAGTCCACAACTAGCATAACAAGAACTTATACATACAGAAAGGCAAGACGTCGCCCACAGCTATCGCATACATATATACATATCGCGGTCACAACTTTCAGCAGATAACATCGTACATAAGCCGGCAAGGCTATCATAACATGCAGTATCCCAAAGCATATATACATACGCAAGCCGATAAGGCTGCCACGGCGAATGGGACAGCCCAAAACATAAATCATATGGACACAACTGAACAGTACTATTCATAACCCACACATATGTCTACAGACCTCTAAGAATAACAACAGTATCATATGACGGGACAGGGCCCCGCCGTACCCCTGAATAGACGTATGTATATACAACGAAAGTGTCATGTACCAAAAATATAGGCTCCCGGAACAAGGGAGCACTCCAAGACAACGACGGGAATAGATGTCCTAAGCCGGCGGATCACCAAAACGAGCGTATGTACTGCGGGCATGAAACGCGACCCCGAAGAAAAGGGGGTCAGTACGAAATATGTACTGAGTATATAAAGCATGAAATACAGAAGACGGGGTTATAACCAAAGTAAGAAGTACAGAAAGTGAGCACAATAACCAGAATACCAAAATGCTTGCGTTTGAAATACAAATCATGCATGTCAATATCATATACATATATCCGGCCCATTATAGGACTCGGTGAACATGGTCGCCACCCCGTCTTTGGCGCCATAACACAGCATACTCCGGAACACAGCATAACGCCATATCACAGCATAACTCCGTAACATAGCATAACTCCGTATCACAAAGATAACTCCGTAACACAGCATATTTCAAAACACAAAGATAACTCCATATCACAGCATACTCCAGAACACAAAGATAACTCGTATCACAAAAAGATACTCCGTATCACATATATGCAGCACCCGGACCTCTAGTGAGGGACTCGGTGGAAAATGAAATAACAGAATGCACAAACAGAGTAATGAGTAAACATATACATATAAATCATCTTTCGAGACTCAATAGACAAGTAGACTAACCAACGCTCGATTGTCAGGATGATAGCCATATTAAGTTCGTTCTAAATGTTATTAAAACTATGTTAAGGCGAGTCTCAGGGATTGTGGACATGTATCAAACCAATCCGAGCCCGCTCGTTAGGGACATTATTCATTATAGAATCCTCTACGAACGTATCAAATCAATTCGAGACCGCCTATGAAAGTTAGGGACATTATTCATTATAGGATCTTTTAGGATTAGGATCTCTTTATGCATCACTTACTATCCAATCATGCAAAAGACTCAAGGGCAATGGCTCGACCATATTAAGAATGCTAATATCAAGAAGTGAATAAGAATCGTAGACATGCTCGGAACTTAGGAATAGAGTTACCCCAAGGATCGTATCGTATCTTACTTACATCTAAGACATGCCGAAAGAAAGAAGGGATAGGCTTTACATACGTTGTCCGCTTCCTAAGCTAATCCGAACTTAAGTCTCGGGCTTCCCAAGATCTACAACAACATCAATAAATACCAAACATTAGCTATAGGTACTTAAGAATCCAATCCTAAGCTAGCACTTCATTTAAAGAAATTTGGGCAAAGATTTTTTAAATTCAACAAACCCCGAGAATTCAACTCGGCCAAATCATCAACAACAATACCAACAACCATATTAAGAACATCAACAATTAATTCAAAACGCATTCTAACGTTAGTAACTCCTTTCTACAAAATTCGACGGCATTCCAATTACATTCGAGTTAACCACATACGATCAAGCCAACACGAATGATCACACGTTCAAGTACTAACCCAAGACCATTCAAACAAGACTTGAGAACACTTCGGACAACCCGCAAAATATTCAAAATATCCCAACCAACACACAACACAACCCAAAATCTTCCAAACTCGACAAGAGCAACACAACACATTCTTTTCTTCCAAATTCGTGAACTATGCCAACAACCACACGTTAGCTACATTATTCACACAAATGCAAGAAATGATATTAACATCATATTAGCTTCTACAACAACCCACAAACAATTACGACTCCAACTTGAACCACTAAACCTTCATTTACATCATAGATTCCACAACAACAACAACCAAAAATACTAAGTAAGTTTAGTTCATCACTCCTACACCAAACGACCCCTACACGGCTTAACACCAACACATATGGTTCCATGAACTTCATTCATTTCTACACACTACAACATGCACAAACCATCCATAACACATGAAAAAGGAGATTAAACCTTACCTTTACCCCTTAACTTCACAACTTGGCTAGGGTTTGTAACTTGCAAAAATGAATGCTTTGATTGCTCCAACAACTACTTCACGTTACTAGGGACCTTCCAATTGGTTGGAATACTAGAAGAAAATTATTTTTTGATCACTAATCATGGACATCAAATTCAGCTAGCGATGGCCGAATGCTTCTCCATTCTTCTCCAAGTTTCTTAAGTTGTGAAAATGATGAATTTTTCTTGCTTTTTCGTCACTTATCTATATATATATAGCCCCTACAAGGTGGACACATGCCCCACTCATGGCTTAAGGCAATCAAAATTAGCCAAGCCATGGGTGGGAGCCCACACCAACCACACGGCCAATTGTGGCTTTTATTTCATGAAATAATTTTTGAATTCTAACCCCAAATTTTTCTTAATATTTCCATACCAATAAAATTCATAAGCAACTTGTGCATTAAAATAAAATCGAAAATTAGCCTTGCCCTTAACTTATCGCAATTAGCATAAAATATCCCAATGTACAAAATATGGGATATAACATCCCCCCCCCCCTTTAGAACATTCGTCCTCGAATGTTAAACTGGTCTTACAGGGTCTTATAAGCACTTCGGAGGAGTTCCTTTTATAGCTATCACACACAGTTTATTCATCAATCAAAATAACCAATTTAGGAATTTAGATTACCTGTAGGTATAGGAAACAAGTAGGGATACTTATTCTTCATCTCTTCTTCGGCTTCCCAGGTCATCTCCTCCCTGTTTTTGTTCCGCCATAATACCTTAACGGAAGCTACGTCTTTAGTACATAGCCTTCTCACCTGCCGATCCAGTATGGCTATAGGCTGCTCTTCGTAGGATAATTTCTCTATCACCTGGATATCATCTATGGGGAATACTCTGGAAGGATCGCTACATTTGGGCGACATTGATACGTGGAAGACCGGATGCATCGCTCCCAAATCGGATGGCAGGTCTAATTCATAGGCAACCTTGCCTACCTTACGGACGATCTGGTAAGGTCCAATATACCTCGGACTGAGCTTCCCCTTCTTTCCGAATCTCATAACACCCTTCATGGGTGACACTTTCAGAAATACCTAATCACCAATCTGGAACTCTAAGTGTCAACGTCGATTATCTGCATATGATTTCTGTCGACTCTGAGCAGCTAATAACCGTTACTGAATGAGTTTAACTTTATCAACTGCTTGCTGGATCATATCTGGGCCAATTAACTTAGTTTCGCCAACATCGAACCGGCCAATCGGTGACACCGCACTTCTGTATACGGAGCCTCATACGGTGCCATCCGGATGCTAGAATGGTAGCTATTATTATAAACAAACTCAACAAGTGGCAAATGATCGTCCCAGCTACCTCTGAAATCAATAACACAGGCCCGCAGTATATTTTCTAGCGTCTGAATAGTATGCTCGACATTTCGTCGATCGAGGTGGAACGCGGTGCTAAGACTCACCTAGATCCCCAATCCTTCCTGAAATGATCTCCGAGGTTAGGCTGTAAACGGGCACTCTTGGATATAATAGATGTGAACTCCGTGAAGTCTTACTATCTCCTTAATATATAACCTTGCATAGTCCTCGAGTGAATAGCGATCTGATCGGAAGAAAATGAGGCCCGATTTTGTCAGCTATCTACAATAACCCATATGGAATCATACTTCCATGGAGTGCGAGATAAACCTAATAAAGTCCATATTAATTGCTTCCACTTCCAAGTTGGAATCTCCATCTCCTGTAACAATCCACCAGGCTTCTGATGTTCGATCTTAACCTGTTGGCAATTTGGGCACTGAGCAATAAACTCTGCTATGTCCCTCTTCATACCATCCCACCAGTAGAAGCATCTGAGGTTATGATACATCTTTGTTGATCCTGGATGAACGGAATAACGGGCATAATGTTCCTCTCCCATGACCTGTCGCCGCAGCCACCAACCTCAGGTACACATAATCTGCCCCTATGTAGTAGTACTCCATCAGGTGTAATCTCGAATGGGGTTTTCTCCTTTTCAAGGGCTGTGTCTCTATACTGTGCCAGAACAGGGTCCTCATATTGGTGTCGCTTTACCTCTTCCATAATAGAGGATTCAGCAACCTTTCGGACAGAAACCCCAGTATCTCGAGAATCGGCTAAATGGACTCCAAGACTAGCTAGCTGATAAATCTCACGAACCATTTCTTTTCTTTTACGGTTGCACGTCCGCCAAGCTGCCCATAGACTTACGGCTGAGCGCATCTGCTACAACGTTGGCTTTCCCAGGATGATATAAAATGTCAACATCATAGTCTTTCAAAGAACTCTAGCCACCTCCTCTGCCGCAAATTCAGCTCCTTCTGCTTAAAGATATACTGGAGGCTTTTGTGATCCGTATAAATATCAACATGAACACCATATAGATAATGCCTCCATATCTTCAAAGCATGAATTACCGCTGCTAATTCCAGATCATGAGTAGGATAATTTCTTTCGTGCTTTCCGTGCACGGGAGGCATAGGATATAACTACGCCATGCCGCATCAATACACAACCTAACCCGAAGACGAAGCATCACAATAAATGACATAACCATCTGTCCCTCGGGAAGAGTCGGGCCGGAGCCGTAGTCAACTTTTCTTTCGAATCGGAAGCTTCGTTCCAAGCATCGTCACCGGAACTTAGGCCGCTTCTGCGTTAGCCTCGTTAAAGGCGCTGAAATCGAAGCAAACTTCTCCACAAATCTCTTATAATATCCTGCTAACCCCAGAAAACTACGTACCTCAGTAGGTGTCGTAGGTCTAGGCTAAGTCTTTACGGCCTCAATTTTCTGTGTATCCACCCGAAGGCCATCAGCTCCGATAATATGCCCCAAGAATGCTACTGAAGTCAACCAGAATTCACATTTAGAGAATTTAGCATACAATTTCTGGTGCTGGAGCACCCCAAGTACCGCCCTCGGATGACCTGCATGCTCCTCTTCTGATCGTGAATAGATCAGGATATCATCAACAAATACAATCATGAACATATCTAGGAACGGCTTGAATACTCGGTTCATTAGATCCATAAACACTGCTGGAGCATTGGTTAGCCCAAAAGACATCACCCTAAACTCATAGTGCCCATATCGGGTCCTGAATGCAGTCTTTGGAATATCTGCCTCTCTTACCCACACCTGGTGATAGCCTGACCGCAGGTCTATCTTTGAAAAACACTTAGCACCCTGCAACTGGTCAAATAAATCATCAATCCTGGGGAGGGGATATTTATTCTTTATAGTCACCTTGTTTAGCTGCCTATAATCAATACACATCAGCAGCGACCCATCTTTCTTTCTCACGAACAATACCGGCGCTCCCCAAGGTGATGTGCTGGGCCTAATGAAGCCCTTCTCTAACAAATTCCTCAGTTTGCTCCTTCGGTTCTTTCAATTCTGCGCAGTGCCATTCCTCGTAAGGAGGAATAGATATAGGCTGAGTATCTGGCATCACATCTATAGTGAACTCTATCTCCCGCTCAGGAGGAAGACCTGGAAGTTCATCTGGAAATTCATTGACTACCGGGACTGACTGAAGAGTCGGTGCCTCTGCTTTCAAGTCATGCACACGAACCAAATGATAGATATACCCCTTTCTAACCATCTTCCTCGCCTTGAGGTATGAAATAAACTTACCCCTCAGCGATGCTGTATTTCCCGTCCACTCTATTATTGGTTCTCCTGGAAATTGGAAGTGAACAACCTTCTTCTGACAGTCAACGTTGGCATAACAAGAAGCTAGCCAATCCATACCCATAATAACATCGAATTCAGTCATGTCCAGCTCTATCAGATTTGCTTTAGTGCAATGGCCACCTATAATTACCGAACAATCTCTATATACCTGCCTTGCTATAACAGAATCTCCTATCGGTGTAGCTACCTCGAATGGTTCTATCGATTCAGGTTTTATCCCAATTCTACTAGAAACAAGGGGAGAAATATACGATAACGTAGAGCCTGGGTCTATCAATGCATATACATCCCGGGAGAAGATCAATAGTATACCTGTGACTACATTTGGTGACGCCTCCTGATCCTGTCGGCTAGCCAAGGCATATATGCGGTTCGAGGGACCGCTAGAAATGAAAGCTCCACCATGACCTCTACCGCGGCCTGCTGGTGTTATATCTCATATTTTGTACGTCGGGATATTCCGAGCTAAGTGTGAAAGGTTAAGAATAAGACTATTTTCCGATTTTGTTTTAAGGCATAAGTCGCTTATGATTTCATTGGATGGAAATATTAAGGAAAATTTAGGGTTAAAAGTGCAATTATGGAAACTAATATTTCATGAAATATGGGGTCAAAAGTGAAGTATTAGAAACTAAATATTCATGAATTAAGAAGGTCATGTGGCCATGCACATGACTAGTGGGACATGGGCCACATGGATGTATAACATAAGCTTATAAAAGATGATTAATTTATCATCTCCATCATATGATCATCCTAGAAATTTCATGAAACATGGAGAAAGAGAGAGAGAGCCTATTCGTCCATGGCTTGGCCGAATATGTTTCCCAATTTTTCATCAAGAAAGAAATAATTTCTTCTAGTTTTCATACCAATTGGAAGGTCCTCGTCAACGTGGAGGGGTTGTTGGAGCAAGAAAAACATCCATTTGTGCAATTGGTAAGCCTAGCCGAGAGGAAAAGTTGAAGAGAAAAGGTGAGGTTTAATCTTCTTTATGTGTTTATGGATGATTGGTACATGTTGTGAAATGTAGAAATGAAGGAAACCATGAAATTATGTTTGTGGAAGGTTGGCCGTGTGTGTGTGTGTGTGTGTGTATGGTGTAGGAGTAGTGAACTAATGTTATTTAGTATTTTAGTTGTTGTTGTTATGGAATATGTGATGTAGAAATGAAGGAAATTCATGAAAATTGTAGGTTGAGGCTTGGCCGTGTGTATGTGACATTATGTAGGAGCGAAGAACTAATTTTATTTAGTATGTGTTAAATGTTGTGTTGCGGATTCTATGATGTAAATGAAAGTTTAAGGGGTCAAATTGAAGTTACAATTGTGTGTGGACTGTTTTGGAAGCTAATATGAATCAAATATGCTTCCTTGTGTTTATGGTAATAATGTTGTTAATGTGTGGATTATTGGTGTCGTTGATGAATTTAAAAGAAAGAAATGTGTTGTTGTCGTCCCTATGGAAATTGGAGGGTTCGGGTTCCATAGTACCGTGGATGGATTGTTTTGAATAATGTACGAATTGTTTGAAGCGTTCGTGAAACTTTTTAAGTGGTCTCGGATTAGTATTTGAATATGCGAGCATTGATGTTGACTTGAATGTAGGAAGTTGAATGGAATGAAAATGGAATGTTGTCAAGTTATGTAGAAAAGAGTTATTAATGTTAGAATGCGTTTGAAATTGCTTATTGATATTGTTGATATGGTGGTTGGTATTGTTGTTGAATATTTAGCCGAGTTGAATTCTCGGGGCGTTGGATTTATAGGGGACATGCTGCTCAAATTTCTGTAGATAAAGTGATGGCCTTGAAATTGAATTCTTAAGCGCTTACGACTAATGTTCGATGCTTAATGACGTTGTAGATTTTGGGAAGCTGACACTTAAGTGGACTAGCTTAGGAAGAGGACGAGGTATGTAAAGCCCATTCTTTCTTTCTTTTGGCATGTCGTAGTTGAAAAGTAAGTTATGACACGCACCCCGAGGTAACTTTATTCTTGCGATCCGAGCATGTTTATGGTCCTTATTTGTTTCTTGATATTCGTATTCTTAATGTAGTCAAATTTTGGTCTTTATGTTTTTCGCATGACTAAATTTCAAAAGTTGCATAAAAGTCTTGTTTTCAAGAAGAGTTTTGGTTCCTAAACGATTCCGAAACTACGAACGTTCGTAACTTTCACATAAGGGCTCGGATCGCTTCGATTTGTTCATAGAAAGTTCTAAAGTGAATAAAGTTTGTAACTTTCCGAGGCGGACTCGGATTGGTTTGGCGTCTGACTATGATCCCTATGGTTTGAATATGACTATGACCCTTATGGTTTTGTTAATACGTTTATGATGTATGCTATGTTTTCGAATAACGTCCGAAAGATATTTGATATTACTATTGTCCGACTTTCAAATGACATTCCGTTTAGACTACTTCATTGAGTCTTTGAAATGTTTTATTTGCATTTGGTTTCTCACTACTCTGCTCGTGCATGCCTCAATGCATCTTTCACCGAGTCCGGGGCCGGGTACATATTCGTGCAACTTCCCTACATTGTTCACCGAGTCCCTCACTAGAGGGCCGGGTACGCTATATATATATATATATATATATATATATATATATATATATATATATATATATATAATGATATGATGATATGATGATGTGATGAGATGGGGATGGCGGCCGGATGGCATACCGAGTCCTTTGCTAGCGGTGGCCGAGACACGCTATTCACCGAGTCCCTCACTAGAGGGCCGGGTATATATATATATATATATATATATATATATATATATCTGCATGCATACACGATTATGATATGGTTTTACTCACCGAGTCCCTCACTAGAGGGCCGGGTACGGTATATATGTATGATGATATGATGATACGATTATGATATGAACTTACTTACCGATATATGTATATGCATGACAAATGTTTCAAAAGGGCAAGTCTTGTGATTTTCTGGTCATTATACTTGTTTATGTAATTCCTATTTCGATTATGATTCTGTTTTTCTGTACTCCATGCTTTACATACTCAGTACATATTCCGTACTGACCCCCTTTCTTCGGGCCGCGTTTCATGCCGCGCGGTACACCCGCACGAGCCGAAGATATTAGTAGAAGATGTTCCAGCTGGATTGGCGAGCTCCAGTTCCTCTGGAGCGCTGCCGAGTCAGAGCATTATGTTGTGACAGTTTGTTCTATGTTAGACACTTTGCAGATAGTGTCGTGGGTATAAAATGTCGGTTATGTAAGCCGACGTGATATTACACATTGCATTATAAGTTCTACATGTTTTTATATGTTACAGATTTTCTTTGATTCGAGAAAGGTAAAGAGGCATGTTATTCTTCGAAAAATTTTCGTTATGTATTTGTGTCATGATTTGAAAGCCAGCGTGATTATGAGTACTAGGTGAGTTAGCGGGTTGGCTCGGCCCCAAATAAGGGTCGGGTGCCCATCACACCCTAACAGAAATTAGGGTGTGACAGCTGGTGTCGGCATACCCCGCCCCATAGGGCGCATAGCTACAGAAGAGGAAGATGAACCAGCAATTAACCCAGTGGGCTGAGCTGCACCACCTGGACTACCCCTAAACGGACACTCTCTCATAATATGGCCTTGACGGCCACAAGAAAAACAAGCAGCCGTAGCACGATAACACTCCCCTAGGTTATGCCTCCCACAGTGAGAACACCGAGGCATGGGTGGCCTCGACTGACTGGAACCTCTGTCCGCCTGCGAACCCGAAGCCCTGGAGCTCTGACCTGCCCCTGAGTACCCTGTACTGTCGGATCTCCTACCCGTGAACTGCGAAGGTGTACTCCGTGCTGGCTGAGAAGGATATCTGCTATACTGCTGCCGAGGCTGCCTGCCGCGAGACTCCCTAGAATAACCAGCTGATCTAGCCCTCTTGGGCTGGCTCCTGTCATCTCGGTCGGACTGACGCCCTCTATGTCGATCCTCCATCCTCTGTGCATACGCCTGTACTCGAGCAATCCATACCGGGCTGAGAAGCCATTATCATACAACTATCAATCAAGTAACGATCCAGCCCCATCACATAATGATGCACTCTGTCAGCCATATCAGCCACAATAGTAGGTGCATGTCTAGCCAAAGAATCAAACTCGAGGCTATAATCCCGAACACTCCTGCCATTCTGCCTCAGATGTAGGAATCTATCAACTCTGGCTCGCCTCATCTCCGGAGGTAGAAAGTGGCCAAGAAAGGCCTTTGTAAACTCATCCCACACCGCTGGAGGAGCACCCTCGCCCCGAGACAACTCTCAGGACTCATACCAATTAACGGATACATCGCGCAACCTATAAGAAGCCAACTCAACAGACTCAGTCTCAGAAGCTCTAATTATCCTCAGCGTGCGCTGCATCTGTCGAATAAACTCCTGGGGATCCTCCTCGGGCTTTGACCCGTAGAACTCTGGGGGATTACAGGTCAAGAAATCACGGGCCCTCAAACTATCATGTCTGTCCGCATGGTCACCTCCTAATCCGTGCCTGCGAGCCTGACCTGCCACTAATCTGGTTAGCAACTGGACGGCATCTCTCATAGCCCTATCTTTCGCCCCTGGCTGAGGAGCTGGAGGCTCGGGTACTGAAACCTCGGGGACGGGCGGTGAAGCCGCCTCGACCCGCACGCCGGCCGGTCCAAGCTCCTCTGGTAGTGGCGGTGTAGCAGAGCTCGCTGACGGGAGCACAACCTCAGGCACAGACTGAGCACGGGCCCTAGTAACTCTCCGGGCCTGGCTAGTCTCTCCAGCTACTGCCTTGCCCTTCTGGGCAGCTGCCGCTTTCCTTGGAGGCATCGCTGTAAACATAACAATCCGTTAGGGAGGAATTATCCTGATAATACAGCTCTATCGCACGATCTAGAATAAGAAGGAAAGATAACATCCTAAATGTCCCGTAGCGTCCTGTTTATTGATGTGGTGCACAACACACCGATAAACAAGACTCTACTAGACACGGTCTGTAGACACTCCGAGGATGAACCGCTCTGATACCACTTTTGTCACGGCCCAACCCCATAGGCCGTGACTAGTGCCCTAGCTGGACACTCGTACACACCTGCTAACTATAATCAATCCACAACTAGCATAACAAGAACTTATACATACAAAAAGGCAAGACGTCGCCCACAGCTATCGCATACATATATACATATTGCGGTCAAACTTTCAGCAGATAACATCGTACATAAGCCGGCAAGGCTATCATAACATGCAGTATCCCAAAACATATATACATACGCAAGCCGATAAGGCTGCCACAGCGAATGGGACCGCCCAAAACATAAATCATACGGACACAACTGAACAGTGCTATTCATAACCCACACATATGTCTACAGACCTCTAAGAATAACAACAGTATCATATGACGGGACAGGGCCCCGCCGTACCCCTGAATAGACGTATGTATATACAACGAAAGTGTCTGTACCAAAAATATAGGCTCCGGAACAAGGGAGCACTCCAAGACAGCAGAATAGATGTCCTAAGCTGGCGGATCACCAAAACGAGCGACTGTACCTGCAGGCATGAAACGCAGCCCCCGAAGAAAGGGGGTCGTACGAAATATGTACTGAGTATATAAAGCATGAAATACAGAAGACGGGGTTATAACCAAAGTAAGAAGTACAGAAAGTGAGCACAATAACCAGAATACCAAAATGCTTGCGTTTGAAATACAAATCATGCATGTAAATATCATATACATATATCCGGCCCATTATAGGACTCGGTGAACATGGTCGCCACCCCCGTCTTTGGCGCCATAACACAAGATACTCCGGAACACAAAGATAACTCCATATCACAAAGATAACTCCGTAACACAAAGATAACTCCGTATCACAAAGATAACTCAAGAATACAAAAGATACTCCGAACGCAAAGATAACTCCGTATCACAAAGATACTCCAGAACACAAAGATAACTCGTATCACAAAGATACTCCGTATCACATATATACAGCACCCGGCCCTCTAGTGAGGGACTCGGTGGAAAATGTAATAACAGAATGCACAAACAGAGTAATGAGTAAACATATGCATATAAATCATCTTTCGAGACTCAATGGACAAGTAGACTAACCAACGCTCGAGTGTCAGGATGATAGCCATATTAAGTTGGTTCTAAATGTCATTAAAACTATGTTAAGGCGAGTCTCACGGATCGTGGACATGTATCAAACCAATCCGAGCCCGCTCATGAAAGTTAGGGACATTATTCATTATAGAATCCTCTACGAACGTATCAAATCAATCCGAGACCGCCTATGAAAGTTAGGGACATTATTCATTATAGGATCTTTTAGGATTAGGATCTCTTTATGCATCACTTACTATCCAATCATGCAAAAGACTCAAGGGCAATGGCTCGACCATATTAAGAATGCTATTATCAAGAAGTGAATAAGAATCGTAGACATGCTCGGAACTTAGGAATAGAGTTACCCCAAGGCTCGTATCGTATCTTACTTACATCTAAGACATGCCAAAACAAAGAAGGGATAGGCTTTACATATCTTGTCCGCTTCCTAAGCTAATCCGAACTTAAGTCTCGGGCTTCCCAAGATCTACAGCAACATCAATAAATACCAAACATTAGCTATAGGTACTTAAGAATCCAATCCTAAGCCAGCACTTCATTTAAAGAAATTCGGGCAGCATTTCCTTTATGAATTCAACAAACCCCGAGAATTCAACTCGGCCAAATCATCAACAACAATACCAACAACCATATTAACAACATCAACAATTAATTCAAAATGCATTCTAACGTTAGTAACTCCTTTCTACAAAATTCGACGGCATTCCAATTACATTCGAGTCAACCACATACGATCAAGCCAACACCAATGATCACACGTTCAAATACTAACCCGAGACCATTCAAACAAGACTCGAGAACACTTCGGACAACCCGCACAATATTCAAAACAGCCCAACCAACACACAACACCACCCGAAATCTTCCAAACTCGACAAGAGCAACATAACACATTCTTTTCTTCCAAATTCGTGAACTATGCCAACAACCACACGTTAACTCCATTATTCACACAAATGCAAGAAATGATATTAACATCATATTAGCTTCTACAACAACCCACAAACAATTACGACTTCAACTTGAACCACTAAACCTTCATTTACATCATAGAATCCACAACAACAACAACCAAAAATACTAAGTAAGTTTAGTTCATCACTCCTACACCAAACGACCCCTACACGGCTTAACACCAACACATATGGTTCCATGAATTTCATTCATTTCTACACACTACAACATGCACAAACCATCCATAACACATGAAAAAGGAGATTAAACCTTATCTTTACCCCTTAACTTTACAACTTGGCTAGGGCTTGTAACTTGCAAAAATGAATGCTTTGATTGCTCCAACAACTACTTCACGTTACTAGGGACCTTCCAATTGGTTGGAATACTAGAAGAAAATTATTTTTTGATCACTATTCATGGACATCAAATTCGGCTAGCCATGGCCGAATGCTTCTCCATTCTTCTCCAAGTTTCTTAAGTTGTGAAAATGATGAATTTTTCTTGCTTTGTCATCACTTATCTATATATATATATAGCCCCTACAAGGTGGACACACGCCCCACTCATGGCTTAAGGCAATCAAAATTAGCCAAGCCATGGGTGGGAGCCCACACCAACCACACGGCCACTTGTGGCTTTTATTTCATGAAATAATTTTTGACTTCTAACCCCAAATTTTCCTTAATATTTCCATACCAATAAAATTCATAAGCAACTTGTGCATTAAAACAAAATCAAAAATTAGCCTTGCCCTTAACTTATCGCAATTAGCTTAAAATATCCCAATGTACAAAATACGGGATATAACATGAGGGGTATTCCGAAACAAGTGGTACATGGACACCATGGGTCCCCTGCAAGTCATGGTGGGTTGGGTCATGACAGGTTGCCTTTACAAGAGGTAACATCTCTATACTACTCTTTATTTCAGTTTCAGTCTTTATATGAATTTAAATGATCACATTGTCGTTTAAATATGTGTTTTGAGCTTTATTTCACTGATTCAAATGCATTGCTGCCTTAGTTTGAGTTAATGGCAAAGTGTTGATGTTGTTTGAAATGCTATAAATATGACTGAATTTTTTCTGAATCATGTTGAGGTTCTGTTTGTTGTTTTCTTTCTTAAATTTTGGAACTAAAATGTGATAAAGGATGGGTTGAGGTTTAGTCTTGTTGTATTAAATTGTTTAACGTTCCATTTTTGTTATATGGTACTGTTTCATTAGTGATTTAAGTGTTTAGTCCTGTTTTTGTGATTTCTGTTCATCATGTTGTGAGGATGGTCTTTTCTGATAATAATGGATCAATTTTGTCCACTAGTTTACTTGGTTGATATGGTTTTGGTCCTAGACATGGCTTCAGATTGACTTTACTATAAAAGCTTGAATTTTTTCTTTAGAAGTCTATTAAAGTCTAAGTTTTAGAAGTTAAATTTGATCCTTTTCCATCATTTGTTGGTTTTGAATCACCTTTAATGGTTTCAAATCTTTTAAAAAGGGTAGCTTAAAGTTCTAAAACTTTCTTATCAGTGAAATCTTTGAAGTCTTAAAACTTACTTTTGAACCTGTGTGTATTGCTAATATTTACCTAGAATCTGCTTTAAAAATGAAAGAAGAAGGGTATTTTTGCTTAAACTATTGCGTGTGGATCTCATTCTTGTGATAACAAGTTTTCTTTTCTTTTATTTAGTCATTTACCTGGACTGTCATGGAATCTGTTATGTCTTAGTTTAGATTTTGAAATGCTAAATGGGCAGACTTCAAGTATTCTTATTGTTAAATAAGTAGGAGTATAAAAGGGGCCTAAACTAAACCTAGGAAGTAAAAAATAGAACTCAGTTGGTAACTCAGTTTCTGGTTCTTTCCCTCTATATGCTTGATTTCTTGGAGGCTTGATCTTTGATTGAAAATTCTCTTCTAAAACAGTGTCATGAGTTGATTAAAAGATTAAACTCTGTTGAGTTCACTATCATGCTAAAATGGAGGACAAAACTTGCTTTTGAAAACAAACAAGGTGCTTTCTAGTTGTTTTGTAATCTCAGACCTATATGTTCACATGTTTTTTTTTCTATTCTCCCTTGTACTGTTCAGTCTAAGTGTGATGTTTGGTGACCTAGGAATAGAATCATGATCCTCTATTACCATGGTCTAGTTTTTCTTATGCGTGTTTCCATGTGAATTCCCCTTTGTCTGTGATTTACTGTGACCTTACCTAACCTTTACTTACACTTAGGGTAGATTCAAGCTCCCCTGATTCTTATGAAATGGTTTAGTCTTGTTTTAATTACCCTTTATAACTGAGTGGACCTTTGGTGTCTGTCATACTTTGTTTTGGACTTTTGTATGCAAGTTTTAAATAAAACCAAGTGTAGAACACCATTTGGGAATCCTGTTGATGCTTCATGAAGCTGACTTTGATCTAAAATGACTTTAGTGAATAGTTGAGACCCCTATGAATTAAAATAGGCTAAGATCAGAAGCTTAGAGGCCTGAAAATGGCAGCAAACATGTGATATGGCCCTAAGTTTGCTTAAACTATAATTGGTTTACAAGACATAACCTCAGCTTGCTACATGATTCTGTGATACTTTGTTATGATATAAATGAAACTAGGTGACTCATTAACATTTAGTTAGTTTAAGAAGTGATCAAAAGATGAAATCTCTAGAAATCATGTGACATTACTTGTTTTGATGGGGTTAGAACAAATCACTTGCTTGCTTGCCTGCTTATCTTGCCTCACTACTTCTGAACTTTGCTCAGTATATGAAGATAAAAATGATCTTTCTTATAACCTGTTTGATGTATTTGAGATTTTCTAGATGGAAAGTTAGTAGAAATGTGGAAGCTGTAAGATTTATAGTTAAATTCTGATCCTAGAAGAGTTTAAGTGTCTTGGATGTTGCGTGTGTTTGTTGCTCTCATTTCTGAAAACTGCCAAAGAGAATAGGGGTGAGAAGTTATAAGAAACTTGGCCTTTTGAATAAAATTTGAAACAACAAAGCTGGAAATAAATCTACAAGTGTTTTGCCTGCATTTCACCTCTGATTTTCTGAAATATCTCTGTGTCTCATTCATTATTTTGTCTATGAAAATTGCTATTTATAACTTATGCTTTTCTCGTAGTGTGAGGCTATAGTGTAGTTAAAGTCCCCTGCTTCCCACAAATCATTAAAACCAGTATAAAAGATTAGAAATAAGGTCAAACTGCCCCTTGAAAGAACTGGTTGTGATCCTTGGTCTGAGATCTGTCACTTCCTTTATTTGTTTACCTGATGGATTTGAACATTATTTTTTATGTGCCATTTGTGCTTTGATACCTACTGTTAATGACTCATTTGTGCATTTTTATCCACTTAGAAAGTAAAATACCCAGAACGGGGCTTAAGATCAGCTTGAAAAGGTAAACATGATGTCTACCTTCTTCCTTTTGGAACCCATCTGTGAAACCTGAATCTGGTTCTGTCCTTTACCCCCCCTAGCCCTTACTTGATACATGTGTATTTTCTATGCAAATTCTGCAATATGAACTAAGTATAAACTACTTTGAGGCCCTTGTTAATGATTTGATGAACTTGTGAGTTTTCTATCCTGCTGTCATTGAACTTACTAGGATTAAGACTAAGCTAAAATGGTCATGGATTTGTAATTTTGTTCCTGTGACATCTTTGTAGACAACAAACAAACTTAAAAAATAGGTTTGATATTGGAATTGGTTCATCACTGGGCAGGTGTGGTTTCTAAGTTATTTAGCCCTTAGTTCTATCCCTTCTCTGATTGGTGACTCTTTAAAACTGAAAATAGGAACATATTGGTGTGTTTGTTATTTGTGTTGCTTATCCCTCCCTTTTATGTTGTTGGGTCACCTGTTCACTGACCATTCCACTTAGTTAATGCTTATTTCTTCCTTCTTCTCTAAAATCTGGAAACTAAGACCACGGGTGTGTTGATTGTGGCTTTAGCCTTGTTTCTTCTCTCCCTCACTGTTTAGTCCTGTACCCTTTTTGTTTCTTACCCTTCCATCATTGTTGTTGCTTGCTTGGCCATTTTGAAGTTTTCCATATTCTCCTTGATTGTGTTGTTGCTGTTTAGGAATCATTTTGACACTTTTGTGCCTTGCATTATCTATCCTTGCATTATTTGGACCCCTTTGGACCTTCATTGTTTTCTGTGACTAGTAGTGAGGCCTTTGACTCCTTCTAAGTGATGTTGGATCATAGAGTTGTTTTGTTGGCATATTGATGTCTTTAAGTCTGTTGGAACCAATTAGAAACTTAAGACTAGCAAAAATGAGACGTTGAGAGATTTCTGTTACATTATTGATTCTTCTTGAAGTGAGTAGTAATTTAGAATAAGTATGTATATTTGAGTGTATAAAAATGTCAATCTTCCTTTCCATTAGGTGGATAAAGGGTTTGCCCGTAATGAGGTTTTGCTCTTTGTCCTAGTAGGTATACTAGTAGGTATATCAGTGGTATATCATGTATATTACAAATTATGGACACTTAGAAAAATTTGAGAAAAAATGGAGTAGTATATCTGTGGTATATCATGCATATTACCTTTTAATACTTGGGAAATTTTCAGCCTGGGTTTGTTATTTGGGCTTATCACCTGTGTGTGGTTTATTGTTACTATTATTTTCGGGCCTATTTCGCATTTGGGTTATTTTTTGTTATTCTGCTGTCAAAAAGTATTAAGTGGGTTTGGGTCAAATCTGATGTAATTCATTTTTGGCATTGTAATAATTATTATAGCTTTCTAATTTTGTACTTAGTTTAATTTGTGAACGTATAATAATGTCATGTATGTCCTTTACCTCTCTGTCCATCCAAAACCTGTTGGGGGCCCACTAACGTATCTAGATCGAGCTAACCCAACTTGGAGCGAAATGGAGCATACGTCGGAATTAAGACGAATATGGTTGCACAAACGTTTTCCTTTTTGGGCTTGGTCGGCCCAAATTCTGTATCTAATTTAAATTATGTACTTTAAATTGTTATTTGCATAATTATTGTGCCAATTGAAACCCTCATGAGATTGTCATATTTTAAAGTCGCAAAAAAAAATGAATTTGTCACAAATTTAAGACTAGTTCTATGGCATTAATGCAAGTTGGGACTGATTTGATTAAAAGGGCCAAAACTGATGATTTTTATGAAATTTGGGACTGATCCGAACATTTATGAAACCTGTGGGCTTATGACATATGGACTGATTTGGATCAATATTAAAACCTGTGGGACTAATTGAGACTATTTAGACTTAGACTAAAAAATAAAATTTGCCTAAAACTTAGCAAAAGATAGAATAAAAAATGGACTATATATATGTAGAATACTATATAGACTATAATAGTATGCCTAAATTATTTTCTTTAAAAACTATCTTCTATAATTAAAAAAATGTTTTTTCAAAACTCTTTTTTGGGTGGACTTACGTAGAGTCCTACTTAGGCTAAGAGCCTTCGGGTATTAGCCTAACTATTCTAGTCCGACACCCTAAATGCGCAATTTTAGGCAAAATTTTACCACCTTTGTTTCTTGGAACTTGGTATATTTCGCATGAATGGATGAAATCTTTTGTTGTGGAAATATAAGGAGAAACAATTTTTTTTTACCATAAACAATTTATATCTACAAAGGCATACTATTAGAACCCGTAGGTCAACCGTATTTTACGGATCCTTAATACCAGGGTGCCTAACACCTTCCCCGAGGGATCACCAGAACCCTTACCCATACTTTGGTTAGATTAGGATTCTTTTAAAATTTAACCATTTTTGAATGAACCCTTTTCGAACTGGTTTTTCTAATTTCCTAAAACTTAGGTGGCGACTCTAAAATAAAGTTCATTTAGAGCACCATCCAAGTAGAAGTACATTTTTTCCTTTTTCCTGGTATGATTGACAACTGTACTTCCTCGGGACACTTTCCTTTTTAAATGAGGCAAGTGCAAATCCGAATCGGAAAAAATAGAACCGCTACAGACTCCAAGCTAGATGGCCAACCATGGTACGCGACATTAAGGCCTACAGACGCCAAGCAACCATGGTACGCGACATTAAGGCCTACCTGGTAAAAAGGAGGGTATCCCTCAGAGAGTTCAAAGAAATCAAAAAAAGACTATCAAGAGGTTGGATAATGGGTTCTTCTTGAACAAAGAAGTGTTGTACAAAAGGACCCCTGACCTTGGGTTACTCAGGTCCGTGGACGCTGAGGAGATTACAAAATTGCTGAAAGTGGTGCACGCGGGGGCATGCGGACCACACATGAATGGATTCCCCCTTGCTAAGAAAATCCTGAGGACAGGATATTACTGGATGACCATGGAGCACGACTCCTGTAAATTCGTGCAAAAGTGCCATCAATGCCAAATACATGGGGATCTGATTAAGGTTCCCCCTATAGAATTACATGCAATGAGCTCGCCTTGGCCTTTCATGGCATTGGAAATGGACATCATAGGAACCATCGAGCCACCGGCCTCCAACAGACATCGTTTCATCTTAGTCGCCATTGACTACTTCACTAAATGGGTGGAGGCGAATTCCCACAAATCAGTGACCAAGAAAGTTGTGGCCGACTTCATCAAAAACAATCTGATATGTCGTTTCGGTGTGCCAGAATCCGTCATCACAGACAATGGTGCCAATCTGAATGGCCATTTGATGAAAGATATCTGTGAGCAATTCAAAATCACCCACAGAAACTCTACCGCTTACCGGCCACAGATGAATGGAGCTGTAGATGCTGCCAACAAGAACATCAAAAGAATCCTGAGAAAAATGGTCGACAACTACAAGAATTGGCAAGAGCAGTTGCCTTATTCTTTGTTAGGATACAGAACGACAACTCGAACTTCAACGGGAGCAACCCCATACCTCCTTGTTTACGAGATGTTACACCCCGTAGTTTCGTATGTTGAGATTTGAGTTACCGTTCAGTAGGTATGTGAGCTTATATGTGTTTAACTTATGGTTATAAGGGTTGAAGTGCATATAGTAAGCTATGGAAGGATTGAAGGGCAAGTGCATTAAGGAAATTAAATTTATTGGAACTTGGAAGAGAATATGAGGGGTAATTTGGCCCAACTTGGAGAAAGAATAGCTTTTAGTAGATGAGGTGTTTTGAAGCAAAGTAAAAGCCTAAAATAAAGTTTGTCGTGTCTAGTTTCCAGCGCAACAAACCGCTTATCGATATGGCATTGAAGTGGAAAATTATGAACGTTACAAGTTAAGTCAGACAGAAAGAGCAAAACGCGCTACGGGTGCTACAAAAGAGGCTACGATAAAGCATCGATCGCTACGGTTGATTCGACCCGAATTCGACCCACTATTTAAGGATCAAATCTGATCCTAAACCTCATTTTTCAGCCAAGAACATTCCAAATATTTCCCAAATTCTCTAGAAAACTCTCCCAACTTTCGTCCACTAGATTTTAACGTAAATTAAGTGAAATCCCCGAATTTAAGTTCGGACAACACATAGTTGCGATTATAATATCGAATTGCGGCGAAACTTGGCTTGGATTCAAGATGGTAATCAAAGATATTGCAATTCTAGCGGGTGAAAGGTATGAATCTTTCCTTATTAGTATTGATTTAAGCTTATCTATGGAGGAAAGTTACTAAATGAGCGTATAAGGAATTTATGGGTCGAGAAATTGGATAAAACATCGTGTGGGATGTTTATTGAATATTTTGGTGTTGATAATATTGTTGTTGATGTTGGTATTGTTGTTGTTATTGGTTGCTGAATTGAGATTTTGGGCTAGGCATATAAACAGGGGAGATGCTGTCGAAATTTTGGCAGATTCTAGAAAGATTTATTTGGAGGCTTGGGATAAGTATATAACAACGGGCCTAACAAAAGTATGGATGGTTTTATATGTAGATTACGAGACTATGAATGATCTTACGTAAATTGCAAGGCAAGAAGTAAGTTGGAAAGTGAAATGTAAACTTCCAGGTATGTAAGGCAAACCTTCCTTCTTTTGGCATGATCCTTGTTGTCATTCATTCTACATGTACCCCATATGATTCCATTCTTAGACAAGTAACGTCTAAATTCTTCTTGTGATGGCTTATTGATATTGTACTCCTATTCTGTTCCGAAGGGAACACCCATAAAATACCAAGTTGAGTTGTGTATATGGTTCTATTAACGATTTCGGGGAAATGAGTTTTATACTAAAGGAAACATAAAGTTTGATTTTCAAAACCACTCCGAAGGGGGTGCGAGATTTTACTACTTCATTTCATTTACGATTTACGTTTACACTCCATAGTATTATCCCTTTGTATTGATATGATCATTTATTCTTTGGGTAAGGCAATAAGATGAAATCGAGTAGAATAGAGGTAGTAAGAATTTCATAATAATTCCACCCTCAAACCTGGAAGTATGTCCTCCTGAGTCTAGTGAGATACAAATTTGATAACTTTTATGAAAGCCTAAGGCTAATAACTGGATTGTGATGAATGGATTAATAACATATGATATGATTGAAATTGATACTTATGGATTGAGTTTGTGTTGACATGATTGTGATATTAAACCGGAAGCGGCTGCCCAAAGGGGCTATTATTATTAAGCCGGAAGCGGCTACCCGAAGGGGCCATCATTATGAAGCCGGAAGCTGCTGCCTGAAGGAGCCATCATTATGAAGCCGGAAGTGGCTGCCCGAAGGGGCCATCATTATTATGCCGGAAGCGGCCGTCCGAAGGGACTATTATGATGCTAGCCGGAAGCGGCTGTCCGAAGGGACCATTCTGTTAACATGTCGGAAGCGGCATATGTGTTGGATTGCATTATTTACTTAAAGATTGTGTTGAGACTTCATGTGCACATTTATGTTTCTTCCAGCGAAGGCTGCATGTGTTAAGTTAGATTGTGATTTCTTCTCTCCTAAGTTAAGTTATGATTATGACTTGTTACCACCTTACATACTCGGTACATTGCTGCATCGACGTCCTTTTGCTGGGGACGCTGCGTTCATGCCCGCTGCCCCAAATTGTTTGGCAGGTTAAGTGTATAGCTAGGATGCTTGGACGTCAGTACGGGATTGGCAAGTTCCACCTCATCCTAGAGCTGTGCTGAGTCATGTGTAGATATGTATGATTATAGGTATGTCAGGGCCCTGTCCTGACTCATAATGTTCAGTTTACTTCTTAGAGACTTCTGCAGACAGTGTCCTATGGTATGTTTGTCGAGATGTCGACCAAGTGATGTCGGTGGAGTCATTTGTGGACTTTAAAAGAGTGTATTTTAGATGATTTCCATTTGGAAAAGTTTTATATTCTTAAAAGTTTTTGAAATGACAGGTTTTGATAGAGCGAATGTCCGAGGGTTCGCTCGACTCTGATGAGAGTCGGGTGCCTGTCATGCCCTATCAGGATTGGGGTGTGACAACGGTACAAAAGCGGTCATACCCGTAGAAGTGGAAATCTCTTCACTCAGGATCATCCAAGTGGCAGAACTAAAAGATGCAGAATGGATCAGAAACCGTTATAAACAACTGGCCATGGTAGAGGTAAAAAGAATGGTGGCGGTATGCCACAGACAGCTTGTTACACCCCGTATCTTCGAAGAAGCACGTATCAAATTTGAAACATAAGTACGTTGAGTTATGGTTAAGTAAAATCACTTTGGAATATAAGGAGCAAGCATTATTAAGTATACTTAACGAGTGAAGGATGCATATAAGGGATGCTGGAAGGTTTTATAAGGAAATGAGTGGAAGAAATGGAGTAGTACGACTTTGGGGAAAGGATGGGTAATGTTTTATATGAAAGTTTTGGTCTAACTTGAGGGAAGAATATCTCTTAGCATATGAAGTGTTTTGAAGTGAAACAAAAGCCTAAAATGACGTTCGTCGAGTCTAGTTTCCAACGCAACAAAACGCTCGTCGATAGGATATCGGAGTAGAGAGTTATGGTCGTTACAAGTTCAGCTGACAGAGCAGCAACGCGTGCTACAGTACTGCTACAGTAACCACCTGCTACAATGCTGCTACAGAAAAATGCTACAGTAAAACCGACCCGAATTTGACCCCTATATAAAGGGTAACCCCCTTTCATCATCAGATTTTCCTGGAAAATTCCAGAAATTGAAGAGAGAGAGAGAGAGGGAAACAAAAAGTGAGTAATTTTTAAGTCGCGGAGTAGTGGTTTATTTACGGTAACAACGTGGTTGTGATTCTAGTATTGTTTTGCGGTGGATTTTAGCGTGGATATTGAGGATATTGCTGTCTTAACAAGAAAAAAGTTATGAATCTTTCTCTTTTGGTATTATTTAAGGCTTATTTACGGAGACAAAGTCGTTAAATAATTGTGTAGTAAGTTGGTTAGTTATGGAAGTTGGAAAACGGCGTGTGGGCTGTTTTATGGTACATATTGGTGTTCGAAATGATGCTATTGATGTTGATATTGTTGTTGTTGTTGTTGGTTGAACCGAGATTTCGGCTAGGCATATAAACGGGGGAAGTCTTTCTGTAGATTTTTCAGGATATAAAATAGTTTGACTTGAAACCTTAGCACAAATATACTACAATGAGTCTAACGATTGTGTGAATCCTCTTAAATGTAGACTTGCGAGCTGGACGAATAAGTGTAGATAATTGAAGGTTTGACGAGTATGTTAAGGCTCGCCCCTTTCTTTCAAAGGCATGATTCTAAGTTATGATCCCATAAATGTTTTCATAACCTCCTTGTTTTCAAAAGCTAGAAGTTCATGACTCTTAAAGCTTCTGATGTTAAATGAACTATGTTCTATGATAATTGTGACGATGATGATGATTCTCTTTCTAGCAACTCGAAGCTATGATTTGAGAGCAATATGAGATTGCTGAGCCATTCCATGAATCCCTAGATCTTACTTATTGTTAATGGTCTCACCTCATGTTATTCGTTCCTTTGAGGTGAGATGTAGTGAAGATAATTATTCTATTTGCAATGTTATCTAAGTTCATGATTCTCAAGATTCCCGTGACATCGTCGATTTCGTCCCTACGATGGTTAATCCTTCGTAGAATGATATGATGATAATGGTAAAGCCAATGATGGTGTTGATTTCATGTATGTATTTTTTTTATGTGTGTATATGTATGTATGCATTGCATCCCACTGATCAGCTGGGGATAACACCGAGCCTACATGACCGGGTAAGATAATACCGAGTCCCAAAAGGGCCGAGTAAGATAACATCGAGTCCGAAAGGGTCGGATAAGATGACACCGAGTCCCGAAAGGGCCGGGTAAGATGACACCGAGTCCCGAAAGGGCCGGGTAAGATGACACCGAGTCCCGAAAGGACCGGGTAAGATGACACCGAGTCCCGAAAGGGCCGGGTACGGATATGACAGATGTATGTATAGTAAGTGTATATGAATGCTAGTGTATGTATGTTGTGTATGGATGTGTATGAAATGTTTTTCCTGTAGACGACTAGTGTACATGATAGAGATCTTAAGAAGAGTATGAGGTATATTTACTTACTTTATCTTATATCATCTACATTCTAATATCATACTACTATTCATGCCTTACATACTCAGTACATTGCTCGTACTGACGTCCTTTCTTGTGGACGTTGCGTTCATGCCCACAGGTGTGGATAGACAAAACGAGGATCTTTCATCGTAGGTCGCCTTCGGTACCGATTATGATTGGTGAGCTCCACTTCTTCTGAGCGTTGCCGAGTGGATGTATATATATGTTTGTATGATTTTTGTTCGGGGGGGCATGTCGGGGGCCTGTCCCGACTTGTATACTTCGGTCATGTTCATAGAGGCTTTGCGAAGCGGGTTCCTGTGTATAGCTTCGTTATGTTACGTCATTCGTCGTTATATTGGCATCGTGGGTCCATTGGACATATATTTATACATGATATTACGTTCATATCTAGCCTTACCCTTATTTTGTCATTCGGGACATAGAGAATACAAGTTATAAGTTGGATTCATTTGTTTACGTAAGGTGCCCGGTGCCGATCACTCCTTACCAAGGGTGGGCTATGACAAATTGGTATCGAGCCCCTTCTGTCCCTAGGGTTGTACGCAAGCCGTGTCTAGCAGAGTCCTGTTTATGGGTGTGAAGCCGGCCACATTTATAGGCAGGAGGCTGCAAGGCATTTAGGAATGATTGACCTTCTTTTCTCATCTTAGATCGTGCGGGAGAGCCAAGTCATAGGAAATGAAATTTCTTATACTAACCCTTGATTTCAGCAGAAGAATGGTGTTGATAAAGGAAGAGGATGATGATATTAGGATTACGAAGTAAGTCACTTTGTTGTTGAAATTATGTCATCAAGATGTGCATCTTCTATGAGAATAAATTGGTCATAGTCAAGATAAGGTGATTGAACGGTAAGCGGGGGAATTAGTTAAGTGTATAATTTAATGATAAGTTCGGTTGTAAGATTACGGTGGCGAGAGAAGTTGAAGGAAACAATACGAGAGGTAAGTAATGGTAAAAGGATTATAAGTCGATATGGTAAAGAATGTTGCAAGTATTATTGAAATGTATAGCCAATGAATGGAAGGGAAAGTGACCGGGGAAATATAAAAGGACGATTGATAAAAGTTCAAGTATATTCCGAGTTGTGACGCATGAGGTAAGTTTTGTCATCTTTGCATTTTTTGCATTTCGATATTGAGAGCCCTGTGAGGCTAAGGTGTGTTACGCATGTATATATTTGACCCTGTGAGGCATTGCATATATTTTCTGGGCTGCGTACAGGGTTTGGATAGTAAGAAGTATAGGGGGAAAACTCTATCAAAATTTTCCTAAAATTTAAGGACGAGGATTCAAGGATATTGCGTTGGTCGAAACGAGTAGTGACAATGAATCCTCGTGAAATTTCAAGCCGCTAGTTATATCAATTGCGAGAGTATATGACATAGAACCATACAAACAATCGCCATAATGAGATGGCTAACAGAATGGTGCAACAACGATGAGAAGGATACTTCGCTCTGGCCCTCCGGACGAAGAGGAGGACGGAAATAAGCTACGGGGTATATGAGTCTTTTATTAGAACTTCTTATGTGCGTACAACTATTGTAGGATACCATTGATAGTGACGAATGGAAGTTTTGAAGGGACCGATAACTAAAGTACTTATAGATAAGTGCGGCTAAGAAGTTTTACCGCTACAAGGAATCTTAAAATTTAGGAACGGAAAGCGATTGTATGTGTTGATTGATGGCTTGTCATTGGGAGTTCCAAAGGTTAAAATAGCATTTGCTTCGTCGGAAGAGTAAGGAATCCTTTTAATTTGGAGAGAGATGCGCTACGAGAATTTATCGGAATCCGTTAGAATTTCAGCCTGTTCTAGGTTATGTGATAAAGGTCATGCAGTAGGGTGGATGCGATCATACCGAAGACGCAACCCACCGGATCCCATTAGCACTCCAAGGTTAAGCGTCTTTGAGGGTGAGAGTAATACTAGAATGGGTGACCCCCTGGGAAGTGTACTAAAAGTCTTACAAATTCGGAGAGATAAGGGACAGGAGAAGCTAGAGTAGCCTAAGGAAATTGGGTATGCGGAGTGGTTGGAAACCTCAAGAAGTCGCGAAGGACAAAGCGGACTAGATCGATGGCGAGAAAGAAGGTGCATCACAGCTCTAGAACTAGGATAAGTGTGAAAGGTATTCGGAAATACTTTGGAAGCAAGGCGTTAGTAAATATATGTATGTATGTGTATGAAATCCCATATGTGGCCGCGTCAACTGATATGTGTGTGTGCCCCGGCAGACCGCGTTGCTATATATTAAAGGCATTAATCGAACGGGTAATGAAGTTCCAAAGACAAAAGTGGTACAAATGTTACAAGGTAAGTTGATGTTATTTTCACTACAGATTAGAGTTGGAAAGTCCTAATGCAATAACATCAGGGAAAGGAAGAAAGTGAGTATGCAGGAAGTAAGAAGATCAAAATGTCGCGAAAAAAAAATGTAAGGAACAAGGGTGAGTGAAGCTTCCAAGAGAGACAACGGGCAAAACAAAGGACTATTTGGATAAAATTTGAAGGTAAGCATGGGGATAAAGTGCGGTAGTATGGAATAAAAGATAAATGTGTACGGTTGGAGAACAGACTTCGACAAGTGGGACTAAAGGGTAGTGACCACAACTAGGAATGTGAAGTAAGAGAGAGAATGATCGAGCCTTGCAACGATACTAAGAGATTTCCGGCTCTCGAGAGGTATATACGGGGATTAATGTGTAGTCATGCGAGACACGGTTGCCTCGGAAACGAAGAAGCTTTCCTAAAAGATGATTTAAGAATAGAACAGATTTGCACGTTTAAAGGAATATTTCACGAACTTCAGGGTCGATACTATGAAATAACAAGTGGAGAAGAGCGCTCGAGGAGGAACTTAAGGAAGGTTTGAGGATTAAAGTAGGAAAGGTACACTAATGGGCTGGTCAAAAGGAGAGGAGAGAAGAAGAAGGGAAGAAAAGAAAAATTGAGCAATCACCAAGGACAAGCGAGAGGATAATGAATTAGCAAAGCTAACCGAGAGGTAGTACATCAATGACACAGGATGAGGATAAGGAACATCGAGATTTGATTGTAGAAGGATGTATGGGAAATATTCATGAGTATGGACTAGCCTTGGCGGCAGGAAGGAGAAGAAAGAAGAGTGTTTATTTGCAAGGATTCCACGACACGAACAAGAAGTGGCAGAACACTAGAAGAACTACAACGCATAGGTGGGATGCAAATAAGTAGTCAAGGAAGATTTCGGATAAGTGAGCTAAGTGAGAAAAAAGGATTCACAGTGGAAGTGGAAGAGTGTAGCATATTAACTTTCAATGGTACATTGTAAACGTAAAGTGAAACCGAAAACTCAGAGTAAGAATAATTTCAGTGATAATATTTGTGGAGGAAGACGAGGGACAAAAGGAGCAAAGTGTGACCAAACGTTTCGTAAAGTATTTTGATGGATTCCAATGTCCCCGTTAATCTATGGATTCGAGAAAATGTTTAGACACAAAAGGTAGAAGTAGAAGGGCCTTAAAGAAGGTAGCGAGAATGGATTGGTAATGCATGAGCGCTTTGGTTACATGCAAAGCCCTCGATTAGCAGAGAAGAAAATAAGTCAAGCTATACCCCGGTATTAGAAGAGACCAAAAGAATTGACGGATCGTCAGGATAAGTTAATGACTACCAATACTCGGGAGTTACTAATGTATAAGAACACCCTTAAAAAGGGGGGAAAGAGCATATCTAGTCCTGAAACGAGGTATGGCATTGTCAAAATTCCAAGGAAAGAAAGATTTTAGCTTAAAGAGGCCAAAATGTAGGACGTAGTGGCATATCAAGAATGCATTAAGAGGGAGCAGAGACGAATTAAAGATAAGCATACCATAAAGTAGGTATGAAAGGGAATTAAAAATGGATCAAGAGAATACTTCATGCAAACGTGAGATATGATATTTCTAGACCAGGGAAATTTGTGCCGCACCTAAATAGGCAGCGACGTATCCTAAAGAGTAATAAAGAGAGTAAGAAAGGTTTGCAAAGCTAACTACAAAGAGAATGACGAAATGGATGATGAGTACAAAGGACATTTTGGGTTACAACGGAAGAAAAATCTTGATGTTAAAGGAAAAATATGACAATCTTAACAAAAGGAGTAACGATAAGCGGTGTGGCAAGCTCTAAGTAGAGAAAGAACGGTGTGGGTGCAGATAGAAAGGCAACAGCATCACTAGAAATTAGAAAGTATATCACGAGTCACTAACCATACCGAGTACAAGGGTATGTATTATAGAATTATATGAACAATCAACGTAAGGTTATGCCCCGCAGATGAGAATGGACACACCAGAAAGCCAACAAGAAATGACAGCTAACTAAATGATCACTGGAATAAGGAAGTCAAGGGTAAGTATACCATACAGATGTTAGAAAAGAAGTTGTGGTAAAGTGAGAATTGCCCTAACTTTATAATTATAAGTTATACTGCAAGATTTGACGCGAAGGAATTAAAGGGAGAGTTTTGACAAGAACTCGAAGATATTGTGAGCTATAGACCAGTTTGAACTATGATTATTGGTTCATCGCAATCTATAATCCTGCTATGAGGAATAATAAAGATGAGGATGGAACATTAGGAATGTACATAATTAAGAAATTTTATTGAGTATATGGGTATAACTGATCATGGAAAGGAATTAAGACGGATGGTTGAAGAAACGTAACCGTTAAGAGTAAGGATTTGTCGATGTGACGGCGAACAAGCAATTGAACGTTAGTATAAGAAATGAGAACGGAATTCTAGTTGACTTGTTACTATATATATGTGAGGATTGAGGACTGCCCGACTCACAAATGAATTTGATAAAGAGATAAGAAAGAACAGGACGAAACTGATCAAATTATATTATAAGTATGCGGTAATTGAACAAAAAAATTCAACGAGGCTATTGAGGATCGGTACATTACAGCATTCGAGGATGAATGTTTTTAAGGGGGGAAGGATGTTACACCCCGTATCTTCGAAGAAGCACTTATCAAATTTGAAACATAAGTACGTTGAATTATGGTTAAGTAAAATCACTTTGGAATATAAGGAGCAAGCATTATTAAGTATACTTAACGAGTGAAGGATGCATATAAGGCATACTGGAAGGTTTTATAAGGAAATGAGTGGAAGAAATGGAGTAGTACGACTTTGGGAAAAGGATAGGTAATGTTTTGTATGAAAATTTTGGTCTAAATTGAGGGACGAATATCTCTTAGCATATGAAGTGTTTTGAAGTGAAATAAAAGCCTAAATTGAATTTCGTCGAGTCTAGTTTCCAACGAAACAAACCGTCCATCGATAGGACATCGGAATAGAGAATTATGGACGTTACACGTTCAGCTGACAGAACAGTAACGTGTGCTACAGTACTGCTACAGTGAACCCGACCCGAATTTTACCCCTATATAAAGGGTAATAACCCCCTTTTTTCATCAAATTTTCCTGGAAAATTTCAGAAATTGAAGAGAGAGAGAGAGGTAAACAAAAAGTGAGTAATTTTTAAGTCGCGGAGTAGTGGTTTATTTCCGGGTAACGCGTGGTTGTGATTCTAGTATTGTTTTGTGGTAGATTTTAGCGTGGATATTGAGGATATTTCTGTCTCAACAAGAAAAAAGGTATGAATCTTTCTCTTTTGGTATTATTTAAGGCTTATTTACGGAGACAAAGTCGTTAAATAATTGTGTAGTAATTTGGTTAGTTATGGAAGTTGGAAAACGATGTGTGAAACATTTTTTATGGTACATATTGGTGTTGGAAATGATGTTATTGATGTTGGTATTGTTGTTGTTGTTGTTGGTTGCTGAATTGAGATTTCGGGCTAGGCATATAAACAGGAGAAATGCTGCCCGATTTTCGGCAGGATATAAAATAGTTTGACTTGAAAGCTTAGCACAAATATACTACGATGAGTCTAACGATTGTGTGAATCCTCTTAAATGTAGACTTGCGAGTTCGGACGTGTAAGTGTAGATAATTGGAGGCTGAACAGGTATGTTAAAGCTCGCCCCTTTCTTTCAAAGGCATGATTCCTAAGTTGTGATCCCATAATTGTTTTCACAACCTCCTTGTTTTCAAAAGCTAGAAGTTCATGACTCTTAAAGCTTCTTATGATGTTAAATAAACTATGTTCAATGATGACTGTGATGATGATGATGATGATTCTCTTCTAGCAACTTCGAAGTTATGATTTGAGAGAATTATGAGATTCTTTGACCATTCCTATGAATCCCTAGATCTTACTTATTGTTGATGGTCTCACCTCATGTTATTCGTTCCTTCGAGGTGAGATGTAGCGAAGATAATGATTCTATTTCCAATGTTATCTAAGTTCAAGATTCTCAAGATTCATGACATCGTCGATTTCATCCTACGATGGTTAATCCTTACGGAATGATATGATGATAATGGTAAAGCCAATGATGGTGTTGATTTCATGTACGTATTTTTTTTATGTGTGTATATGTATGTATGCATTGCATCCCACTAATCAGCTGGGGATAACACCGAGCCTACATGGCCGGGTAAGATAACACCGAGTCCCGAAAGGGCCGGGTAAGATAACACCGAGTCCCGAAAGGGCCTGGTAAGATGACACCGAGTCCCGAAAGGGCCGGGTAAGATGACACCGAGTCCCTAAAGGGCCAGGTACGGATATGACAGATGTATGTATAGTAAGTGTATGTGAATGCTAGTGTACGTGTGTTGTGTATGGATGTGTATAAAATGTTTTTCCTGTAGACGACTAGTGTACATGATAGAGATCTTAAGAAGAGTACGAGGTATAATTACTTACTTTATCTTATATCATCTTCATTCTGATATCATACTACTATTCATGCATTACATACTTAGTACATTGCTCGTACTGACGTTCCTTCATGTGGACGCTGCGATCATGCCCGCAGGTGTGGATAGACAAGACGAGGATCTTTCATCGTAGGCTGCCTTCAGGTACCAGTTATGATTGGTGAGCTCCACTTCGTCCTGGAGCGGTGCCGAGTCTGGATGTATATATGTTTGTATGATTTTTGTTTAGGGCATGTCGGGGGCCCTGTCCCGACTTGTATACTTCAGTCATGTTCATAGAGGCTTTGCAGATAGTTCCTGTGTATAGCTATGTTATGTTCTGTCGGTCGTTATATTAGCATCGTGGGTCCATTGGACATATATTTATACATGATATTATGTTGATATCTATCCTTAGCCTTATTTTGTCATTCGGGACATAGAGAATACAAGTTATAAGTTGGTTCGCTCGGTTTTTGTAAGGTGCCGGGTGCCAATCACGCCTTACCAAGGGTGGGGTGTGACACAGCTGTATAGGCAAAGGATGTCTCGAGCCTTCAACAAGCGGGTCAGAACTCGACTCTTCCAGACTCGATAACTCGTACTCAAGCGAGTCTTCCCTCACTAAGAGGAATATAAAGGGAAATTCGTACCAGACTGGCAAGGACCATACATGGTCAGGAAAATGCTCTCAGGAGGAGCCGTAGTGCTAGCCTAGATGGACGGACAAGAGTGGCCTAAAGCCATCAATACAGACGCGATCAAGAGATACTACGTTTAGGATTCCATTTGCTTGTAATCATATTATTATTTCCTTGTAATGGTACCTTTTGCTTGTAATCGTACTCTGTAATAGAATAGGAGAAAACAAATCATCTATGTGATGAACTACGCAATGACCTGACTTCCCTACAGTGGGATACATAGGCAGTCCATACCGGACCCGGTCGCTTTATTAGTAAAACCAATACTCAGTTATTTTATTCCGAATTACGTTCGACCTGAATTCTTACTGCAACAGGATGCGTAGGTGCTCTCGAGTTCTGTCATCATAAAAGAAAAACCAAGAAACCTTTAAGAAACCACAGAGACAATAAGGCAGGAAAAGTCAACAGGATCAAGCTTGTAAGGGTCAGCACAAAAATCAGACAGCATCAACCCTACACTGGGGCAGAATTTTTGAGAGAACCTCAAAAAATCCTATTAGAAATAGTCAACAAGGAAAGATACAGAGTAAAGCAATACACTGGGGCAGATTCCCTCAAAAATTCCTGTGCAGCAAGACAAAGCGAGAGTCGCTCAGAGCAAGTCCTGAAATCAAGACAGAATTTTTGAGAAAGATCTCAAAAATTCTTTCACTGCAAAAGTTAGCAATCACACCTCCGGGAAGAATAGGAAGACCTCGTTCGAAAAAAACACACGTCATGACACATAAAAAATGAAACAAACATAGATTTTTAAGAAAAAAAAGCAACATACATTTTGTAAAATTTTTACTCTGAATTTTCAAAACATAATAGCATAATTACGTCCCCAGAAACTTCTCTCGAAATACCGAGCCCAAGAGGGTTCAAAGGAGCATCAAGAGGAGACGCCATGTGGAAAGATGATGACACTAATTGGCTTCTTAGGAAACTCACAATTTTTCTGTGGATGTAGGTTTTCATTTTACAGGGCACATAGCACACCGCCAACCCAGTTTACTCACAACAAAGGCGAAAGGCAAAGCTCAGCCCAGCAGAGAAGGACCAAAAAGGTCACAACAAAAATGGGTAATAAAGACACATCTAGCCGCAAGGGTCACAGAGCCAATAAGCGTAAAGGCGAATTCGACCAAAAGGGTCACCCATAGAGTGAACAGCAAATATATATCAGACCATGAGGGTCACAGTTGATGAGCATAAAGATATATACGACCGAAACGGTCATGACAAGCACAAAAGGCCACATCCCGCCACAAAGGTCAATAACCAATACAACAGACAAAAGAAAGATTATCCAGCCACAAGGGCTATATTTGTTATCTGCATACCAAGAGGGCCATTCATTTACTTTGCCAAGACGGCCATTCATGTATTTTTTGCTGAGAAGGCCATTCATACAAACTACCGAGAAGGCCATTCATTCATATCAAACTGCCGAGAGGGCCATTCATTCAAACAAGCCAAGAGGGACATTTATACAAATTGTCGAGAGGGCCATTCATACAAATAGCCAAGAGGGTCATTCATAAAAATTTTCGAGAGGGCCATTCCTATAGACAGCCAAGAGGGCCATTCATACAAATTGCTAAGAGCGCCATTCATATCAAACTGCAAAGAGGGCCATTCATTTAAATTGCTGAGAGGGCTATTCATACAAACAGCCAAGAGGGCCATTCATTTAAAATTCCGCAAAGAATATCTATATATTGTCAAATCCAGGGAAAGGCACACAGCTTCCAGAAAGAAGCCGGCTTGCTGAACCAGATCCAGACAAATTACGGAGCAAACGTGAAACTTTTTCTTACGTAGCGAGTCAAAAATAGGGTGCCCATGAGAGTCAAGCTCTCCGGCTAGGATTTGGACGCCATCCAATCTCAGACTCAGCCACAATTTGTCTTGTTTTCATTTTCTTTTCTAAAAAACCGCGACCGGTCGATCACATATCGGAAAATTTGAAAGTATTCTGCGCATAAGGGACATACTCTTCTCCAACGAGTTGAACTACATGTGACTTGATTCCCAGGGACCAGGGATATGTAGGCGAACTTAAGACCAGAGGGTCGGTCTCATTCTAACAGTCATCCAGAAGAACCCCAGTCACTATACAAAGGGTCTCAGGACTTTCCTTCTAAAACACCCAAAAAAGTCTTTAGTTGAGTCGGAACTAGCGTTGTACTCGAATTCTCATATAACTC
>NC_081353.1:2235339-2282928 GCF_029784015.1 Lycium ferocissimum
TTGTGTATATGTATTCTCGGCACGCGCAAGATTCTCGCCCGTCTATGTATATATGTACTATGTCCGAGCTCGTAGACGGATGTGTACGGTTAAATGTTTGTATTTTGAGGTTGTTCGTGTATTTGTATAATGTGATGGAAAAGTTTACTATGTTATGTTTATAACACCGCTACTAATGCTAGTGTTAAAAAGAAAAAAAAAGAAAAAAAGCACAGCTACTAAGGCCCGCTAGGTAACAAGAATATGATACGAGTTAAGGGGGTGCTCGGTACAAGTATCGGGTACTCGTCACGGCCCGAGTTGGGTCGGGCCGGGGTGTGCCCCGGCCGGGGAGGATATGCGCTCCGTCTGTCGCTCGAGGCCGTCCTTGCCTTTGGAACTCCCGAATACCAGGCGGATCGGCCTCTTGGTGGCCCTCCGTCATCAACCCTATCAGCCGGCGCCCTGGCTCGGTCCTCCATACCCGGGCGTGGGCATCCGTATACGGCAATATCCATACCGGCTCGGGGCCACCATCACCAAGCACTGCCAACGAAGCATCGGTCTGGCCCCCGCATATATCGGTGCATCCGCCGGTCGGTCATGTCGCCTACATACGCGGGCGCATATTTGGCCGCCGAATCGAACTCTAAACCTGTACTCCCGACCGGCCCTCGCCCTCTACTACGGCGAGGACCGTCCACCCCGGCTCCGTCTCACCGCCGAGGTAGAAAATGGGCCGAGAAGGCCTCTCAGTAAACTCACCCCATACTGAGGGGCGCCCGCCTCCGGGATGCGCATCCACGACCATGTTACTCAGGGGGCCGCCACATCGTGCAACCGGTATGACGCCAACTCAACCGACTCTGTCTCGGAAGCACTAATCAATCGTAGGGTACGCTGCATCTATCGGACGAACTCATGAGGGTCCTCTGCGGGCTTTGACCCGAAAAACTCTGGTGGGCCACAAAGTAGAAAATCACGGGCCCTCTGACTATCGCGCCTGTCTACACGATCCTCCCCCGTTTCTCGGCTCGCGGACTCGCCCGCTACCAACCGAGTCAACAACCGGATCGCCTCTCGCAGGTCCCATCATTCGCCCCTACCGGGGAGCCGGAGGTACAGTACCGGTGCGCGGGAGCCGGCGTGGAGCCGCCCCCGTGCGGCCCCGTGGTCGCTCCAAATCCCTCCGATACCGGCGCGGCAGCGTAATCCAGCTGGCCGGAGGCACAATCCGGCTCAATCCTGGCACGAGCCCTAGTAGTCATCCGGCTCGCTGGTCTCGCCGCCACCGGGGTAGACTTGCCCTTCTCGGCGCCGTGGCCTCCCTCGGAGGCATCGAAAACATAACATTTCGTCGAAAAGAGTCATCCCGATAACACGGCTATCGCACGATTTAGGATCAGAAAGAAGGATAACACCCTAAATGTCCTGTAGCCTCCTGTTTATAGATGTGGTGCACAACACACCGATAAACAAGACTCTACTAGACACGGTCTGTAGACATTCGAAGGACGAACTGCTCTGATACCACTTCTGTCACGACCCAACCCCGTAGGCCGTGACTAGTGCCTGAGCTGGGCACCCATACGCGCTCACTAACCAAATTCGGCATACAAACGACGCGTACATAAATTCGTATCAGACGTGGCTCCAAACTAACGCATACAAACATATACTGCACCGAAGCCGGTAAGGCTATCATAATGTACATAACGTAGCAAGGCATACATACACGCAGCCGACAAGGCTGCCACGGCGGATGGGCCGCCCAAACACAACTTACTCAACGCATCCGAACAAAGCTGTACATAACCCACATCTATGTCTACAGATCTCTAATACACAACAACATAATCAGATGACGGGACAGGGCCCCGCCGTACCCTGAATAAACATAATCATATACATTGGAAGAGTATATACCCAAAATATTGGCTCCAGAACAAAGGGAGCACTCGAATGCACAGAACGGAAATCCTACGCCGGTGGATCACCAAAATCTGTACACATGGCATGAAACGCAGCCCCCGAAGAAAGGGGTCGTACGAAATATGTACCGAGCATGTAAAGCATGGAATATCGTAAACGAACCGTACCGAAACGAGGAGGCAAAAAGTAGCACAATAACCTTAAAATCATAACACTTGCCTTTGAAACATAAATCATACGTATCCATTTCATGTTCACTCATCATGGGGACGAGAAACAGTCGAAAATCATCTCGTACACATGTATAAATATAACGTGCCCTGGCCCTATAGTGAGGGGCGCGGTAGGTAAAACCATCAGATACATATACATATAACGTGCCCCGGCCCTTTAATGAGGGACGCGGTAGGTAAAATCATCATATCATATATATATAACGTGCCCCGCCCTCTAGAGAGGGCGCGGTGAACGAAGTCATCATATGCCATCCCGGCCACCTCCCCATATCATCATATCATTATCATATCATATAACATGCCCCGGCCCTCTAGCGAGGCGCGCGGTGAATCATACCGTAGAATCGTGCACGAATACATGCCCGGCCCGGACGCAGCGAAAGAGATCATAATGGCTCGCACGCAGAGTAGTGAGAAACCATATACACAAATCATCATCACAGACTCAACAACATAATCAGACGAAATCTCATTTAAAAGCTAAATAACAGTCAAGTCAAGTTCCTTCCGAAAATCATTCGAGAACATATCAAGTATCACTTTAGAAATTGTAGGTACGTGTCAAGATCACATGACATAATTTGTGGGAATCAAAAACATAGTCGTCATTACAGACTCAATAGAATAGTCGAAGCGAACTATTATTTCAAAGCCAAGGCAATAGTCAAATCAAATTTTCTTTCGAACACCACTCGGGAACATATCAACCCGAACTTCAGCAACCATAGTTATGTATCAAAATCATATGCGTGAGATCATTATCATAGACTCAAAAGGTAAGTAAACTGATCGTACTTGAAATCGGGATCATACTCATATCATATATTTTTTTTAAAAGTCGTCAGAAGTACATAGGGAAAGTCGCGGGACCCACGAACGGGTGTCGACCCGAGCCGGGCCCGCCTATGGAAAACATAATCATCATACATCATGGAATCATTTTTGGGCATATCGAGGCGATCCGGTTCTGTCTGTGAAAGTTACGGACTTTCGTAGTTTTCGGAATCATCTAGGAACAAAACTCTTTTAATAATCAAACTTTTATGCAACTTTTGAAACTTATTCATACAAAAGACATAGGGCCAATATTTCATTATACCATGCATACGAAGACCAAGAAACAAATAATAATCACAGACATGGTCGGATCGCGAGAGTAGAGTTTCCTCGAGGCTCGTATCATAGCCTATTTACAACTAAGGCATGCCAAAAGAAAGAAGGGTTGCGCTTTACATACCTTGATCGCTCTCAACGCTAATCCAAACTCAAGCTAATTCCAACCTACGTCTCGGGCTGCCCAAGGTCTACAAATAAATCATAATATGCCAAACATTAGCTATAGACATTTGGGCATTTAATTCCAAATTAGCCCTTAATTCTACGAAATTTGGGCGCATTTCCCCGTAAATACACCAACCCCGAGAATTTAACTCGGCCAAATCAACAACAACAACAACAACAACCAACCTAGCAACATCAATAATCAATCCGAAAGGCAACATAACATTAATAACCCTCTTTTACATCATTCCACAACATTCATTATTTCAATTCAACGACTTACATTCAAGCCAACATTATCGCTCATACATTCCAATACCAACCCAAACCCATACCAACAACATTCAAAAACATTTTAAACAATTCATACAATATTTCCAACAATCCAACAAAGGCTCCAATTTGCCCGAAAACAGCCCCAAACCCGAGAACAATGTCCATAGCACATTTTTAACTTCCGAATCATGATTTGCACCAACAATCCACACTCTAACAATGTCATTCCCATAAATACACAAATTACACCAATTGCACAATAGTCTCCAATTCAGCCCACAACACTTACGATATCAATTTGAGTCATTAAACTACTATCGTCAACATAGAATTCATAACGACAACTACCAAAATACTAATTAACATTAAGCCATTCCTTGTCACATAATATAGCCCATTTTCGGCCAACACCATATATATACATATTGATGATTCTCATCCATTTCTTCACTCTACAACATTCAAAACATGCTAACTAAACTTCAATTCATTACTTCAACACAACACAACACACACACACACCTACACGGCTATACACTACACACACAACCTCAACTCCAACATGCCATATTTCATGAATTTCCTCCATTTTAATATACTACAACATACATACACCCTTCATAACACATAAAACATGATTAAATCTTACCTTTCTTCTTCAACTTCACCAATAGGCTAGGGTTTGCGATCTACACAACGGATGGTTGGATGACCCGAACAACGCTTCCACGCTACTTAGGGACCTCAAATTAGTGGATTTGCATCAACAAAATATTTTTGGAGTGGCTTGAATTGAACTTAGTTTTTGAGGGTCTTGGCCGAGAGCCAAGCTTGTTGTTCTTCAACTTCTATCTTTTTTTTCTAAGTGTTGGAATGAACAAGGATGACTAGTTGATCATCTTTTGTGCTTATATGAATATGGCACAAGTGTCCTTGGCCCACACCATGTGTTGGAGCAATAAAAATTGAACACAAATTGTGTGGGCCATTTCCAATAACCACACGGCCAAGGGCCAAATTTTTGCATGATTTCCAACTTTCCATTATTCCAATTTTGGTCCCAAATTTTCCTAAATATTCCATGCCAACAAATTCATGAAAAAATTATATCTAAAAACAAAATCGAAGGTCAAAAGTCTCGACTTCGTATCCTGGAATGGTTTTGTCCCTAACTTATCATAGTTAATCCGGATTGTCCCAATGTACAAAAATGCGGGATATAACAGGTGAAATAAGCCAGGTCAATCAAAAATTAGGGTTAGTCAAATTTCGTTGCTCAGGGATGGTCTCGCCATCCCTGAACACCGAAGGGGAGTTGTTGACACCTAATTTTTGTCCTCCCGTAATTTACTTTAATTACTCAGATTCCTTGGAAAGTAAATAAAATGAGCTATGCACCTTAAATGGTTTAAATGATTTCTATAGGTTGTTCAGATCAATAGTTTATTCCTTTAAATTGGTGGAAGGTTTTCATGACGTTACAAATCTATTTAAAAATGAATTGGCACTTTTATGACATTTATGAGATGCATGAAAAAAGGGCATTTTGTTTTAAAATAATAATCATTATTTAATTGTTAAATTGTCAAAAATCAAAATTAGCAAATACTTTATTCCCTTTAATCCATGGAGTTTGAGTAATTCAAATAATTAACCATTTCACCCTTTAATCTTTAATTTTGCATAATTGTGTAATTAGTCAAAAATTTATAATTATCTATAAATGTTTTAATTAGTCAATTAAGTGGTCCTTATTGCAAATTGATGTTTAAATTATTTAATTATTTTTGTTATGGCCACAATTAATTTGACCAATTCATGATTTAAGGAAATTGGGGTCAATTTTGTAAAATTAGCCTCTTAATGGCCTTGATTGAAATAACCAAATTCATTGGCTTAAATTAATTAAGGTCATTAATGCAATTTAATTTTTAAACCTGCTAATTAGGCCAAATATGGCCATAATTGAAATATCCAGCTAGATTAAAATCAATTAAGGCCAAATTTTGCCATAATTGAAATAATTAGTTGGATTAGAATCAATTAAGGCCATATTCGCAATTTTAAGCCCATTAACACAATTGGCCAATTTTTTAAATTATTTTAATAGGTTAATTATGTCCAAAGTTTATCTATAATTAAAATATCATCAGTTTTAATCTTTATCTAATTATCAAAGTATCTTTTTATACACACACACGCACACACACCAAGTATACATATATATGTATACACGAGGTACACATATACATGAATACACTAGGTATACATATATATGCATACAAAAGGCTAGCCTTTTAATTTTTCAAAATCTGGACCGAATCCAGCCCAAATAGGCATGACCCAGTGCAGTCTCATTCAAATAAGGGGAATACACCCCCCTTCACATTTTATTTCACACCAAACGCCCCCTTCACCTTTCTCTCTCTTCCTCTTTCGCATAAAACCCTAGCCGCCACCTGCAAATTCTTTTCTCTCTCGTCCTAAAAATGGAAAAATCACAGTGCATTTATAAGATGCGCAGCTTTGCAGTTTTGTTTTTGTGTAAGAAATTAATGTTGAGGTTGTTTCTACCCAAATCTTGCCAAAATCGGTAATGAAACCTTTTCCTTTTCTTTAAATTTACTTAGTCAAAGTTGTATGTTTTGTCTGATTTCTGCGGTATTGTGTTCATTTGCTTGATTTTCATTGGTTGAGGGTTGAAAGGTTTAGATCGAGCCAAATAGGGCTTAGATCTGGCCGTTCATTTGGTTGATAAGTCGTTTAAGCCATAGATCTGCTTTGTGGGTTCATTTCTTGGGGAAGACTGTTTGTCCCACATCGATCTTTGGAAGGTTGGAAACAATTTTGGCGTTCTATAAATAGAACCCCAACCCTCTTACAAAGAGAGTTTTCGAAAAAGAGTATTTAGGGGTCAAAAAATTGGAAAAATTAAAAGAAGGCAAGAAACTTTGAATTCCAAGCCTCTTAAGTATAAAGATTTTAAGACTTCGACTAGTTTGAGGTTTTCTGAGTTCTAAAAATTTATTGTGCTTTTGTTTTCGAGTCTGTGGTCGAGCGTGGTTTTTGGAAGCACAAGGGCTTTCAAATTTGATTTTTTACCAAGGCTGCACTTTTAAAAGGTAACATTCTATCCTTTTTACTTATTTTGTTATTGTTTAGTAGTTGGTTTATGTGATAGTAGCATGTTTGGTGATTAGTTTGTTGTTGGATTACTTTCTGGTTCAACTAAGTGACAATGTGTTGCTTGGGTAATATTTAAGGTTCATTTGGATGTGGAGATTACTTCCCTTATTTTCAAAGTACATGTTTAACATTAGTAAATAGTTGTTGATATAGACTAAATATATAAATTTAAGGTGTAGATGTTGTGCTATAGATGTGGATGAGCAGTTTGTTGTGTGTTCTATTAGATGATTGAAATTTCCTTTTTGGCTGATTGAAATTTCCTGTTTGGCTATTCAAACCTTAAACATGACAAGAACATGATTACATGAGTCATAATAATAATTTAGTGAACCTTTAAATCAGTGCTGATCCTATTTGAATGTAATAGAATGCTAAAGTACTATGATGATCTATTTTGAATCATTTAAGGTAGTTCCTCTTTCTCTTTCTTGAACCTGAATTGTTGCACTTAGACTTTAGTATGCATTGTAGTGTAAATTTGGATTGAACAGGTAAAATTGTACTCTATCTAGTAAGATTTGATCCCATACTGTTGGTGTGCTTAAAGTCCTATCATGTTAGGAACTATGGAATGAAATAGCTGAATATTGAGTCTGTGTTTTGAAGAGCATGAATAGTGCTGAGCTGAAATTGGTTTGATGTTGTTGTTTGAGGATATTGTGAGTACTCTTGAAAACAGTTTGAACCACTTGGCATAGGGTGGCCTTTTCAAGACACCTTAAAGAAGGGACAGGGAAGAGTCAAGCTTAGCTTGACTCATGGTACTTACCCTCCAAATGAGGGGTGTCATGACCAGCCTATGGATCATAGGGGGCATTCCTTTCATACGGGTACATTTGACTTCTTTGAATCTCACCATTTCACCAAACGATAGAAATAGAAAGGGCTGGGAAGGTTAGCTTGTTTAAATGTCTCAAGGGAATATAGGAGGTTAAAAGAGGAAACTGGTTACTTCAATAGGTTGATTCTGCTTTCTTTTTCTAAGGAAAATGGACTAGTTTAAGGCAGTTGACAATAAGTGCCCTGTTTGGAAGTTAAACATCCTGAGTTTGCAAAGTATTGTTTTGAACTTTGTGCCATTTTTTTTTTCTTTGTGAGATTTGTTGACATACATAGCTGGTCCTTTCTTTGTTATTCCAAGTGGCAACTTACATGAAATCTTGTTGTGAAGGTGCTCTTACTACAGTTTGACCAAAACAAAGGTTCATTTTCTGTACTTGAACACTGTTCTAAGGGACAAGGTTTAGTTAAGTGAATAGAATAATCTTAGGCCTAAAGTTAAACACATGGAGTGTGGATATACACAGGATATGTATTGGTTAATGAAAAGGAAGAGGAATATACATATGTTATACACTTGGGATACACATCACATGTGTATATCATAAGTATACTATGTGTATATAAGAGAATGGGCTAGTTATAGGCAACATGTATATATGAGTAAAAGAGGATAGCTTGTTTTGTATCACCTATTTGACTAAGTATTTTTAAGCGGTTATGTTACTTTTATACATCATTGCATTATCATATCTGCCTCAGTCTCTCTGTCGTGACTTTGAAGTTTACTTTTAATGTTGTTTGCATTTAAACTACTTCCTTTGCTATGGTATAATTTGGAGTTTTTAGTGAAGCCAATAGTGTATGATCAAGTCCTTTAGTTGTGCACTTGTAATAAAATTTAATATACATGTATATATGCGTATAATTATGCTAGTAATAGGTTCATCAAGCATAGACTAATTCGATTCCTTTTCCTTTTTCCCCCTTTTCCTCCGCATGGCCATTGGGCCGTAGTCCAATAACTGTGTGAGCCAAAGGCCCAATAGGAAATTTTCAAAACTCGTTATGTCCTAAAAGAGAAAAGGGAAGCTAATATTATTGAAGGCCCAGTCATGGGTGAGAATGTCATGAAGGCCCAACCATGGGTAAAAATGGTCCATTAGGGGTTTTGTACACCCCTAACTTATTCCTCTTTTCTTTAAATTTTGTTATGATGCTTCCTTTGACTAAAGTGTTGTATTTGTATGATTGTAGAACAAAAACTCACATTATAATTGGAATCATTTATGTTTGGACTAGGCATTTTAGGTGAACGGTACATATGCCGTTTAGTTCGATCTTAGGCCCCTCAACGTGATTTTTCAAAACTCGGATTAATACAAACGTTTTGAAAGAATAAAAATGGCTAAAATCAGTAAGGGAATAAAAAGGAATAGTCCCATTTTATGAAAAAATATATATACTGTTATCATTTTTCTAAGCAAAGAAAACCAGGCTTGATATTTTTTAAAACTAGAAGAAACGATTTTTCCTAGTTGTAAAATTCAGTCTTTTAAAAAAGGGCTCTTCTTAGTCCATGTAGAGAAAATAGCTTTCAAAAATGCTTGTAAGAAATATGATTTTAAAATACTAGAAAAGAGTTCTTTCTTTTTGGACAAAAAAATCAGGTAGAAAACAATTTCTAAATTTATACGCATGTATGTATTTGTATCAAAACACATGTTTTCTGGTATTAATTCGAACAAAGAATGGAGTTTTTGAGGGCTAAGGCCCAACCTAAAAGTCAGATTTTTAGGCCCAACTTAACCAATTTTTTCAGAAAAGAGATAAAAGAAAACATGCTTTGGGCTGAGCCCAGTAATTAAAAAAGAAATAAGACTTGGGCCAAAAACCCAGCAGATCTTAACCATTTTTTCAGAAAAAAGGAAACATAAGTTTGGGCCAAAGCCCATGTCAAAAACGTTATTTCTTAAGGTTTTAAACAATTGGGTTTTTAAGGATAAAATTCAAAGACCAAAAATTAATTGGATATATAATCAGACTCTTGTAAATTAAATCCGTTTGAACTTTTTGTAAAGAATAAAGTTTTAGATAAAGATGTTCTAAGAAACATACTAAACGGACTAAATCGGAACATGTATGAGTCAAGCATGAACAAATTTATTCATCCCACACTTTAAAAAACTTTCTGTCTTTACAAAAACCACTATTATCCTTATATATGAAAGGAACTAATTTTATCCGGATATTAAAAATCCAAGCCTAAATACCCTATATGTAAAGCGAATATATTCAATTCTTTTTTTTTTAAATGATATGCAAAATGGCGGACTTTTTTTGGGAAATAAACACCAAAATAAACAGTTCATGCAAATACTCACACATTGGAATTCGAAGGTCAACTGTATAGTATGGATCCTTAATACTAGGGTGCCTAATACCTTCCCTAGGGGATCACCAGAACCCTTACCTAGAACTTTGGATTAAGAAGGATTTGTCACGGTGTATGAATAACCCTTCAAAACTGGTTTTCCTAATTTCCTAAAACTTAGGTGACGACTCTTTTAAAACAAATTCCAAAAGAGCACCAACGAGTTCGAAGTAGCTTTTCCGAGCACTAATCCCCCTTGCGAAAATGTAAATCCTAACATACACGAGGCGACTTTTTGTCAAAGTTAGGATATGGCAGTGGGTGGTTGATTTTGGTAATTTTTTGGAGCTCGGTAAGCAGGTGGGTGCTTGGTAATTTGGCTATGGAGCTTGGTAAGTAGGTGCGGGTGTTTGAAAATTTATTTATGGAGCTTGGTAAGTAGGAGCGCGGGTTTAGAAATTTGGTTGTGCATAGCAAATAAGGACTGGACTGTATGGCGTGGGTAAGTAATTCCTAGGAGGTAGTGATTGGTATGCTTCGAGGGGAGAATGTGATTCATCTCGTCTCTTAGGTTTAAAGTTGGGTTTATGAGAGATATTTGCCAGGTCGTCCTTTTTTTTGTGAGAAGGTCCCACGGTGCTTTGGTGAGTAGACTTGCTGGACAGACTGGTGGTCCTTCCAAATTTGAGTCCATCCTCCATCGTCTCTCCTATTTTGACCAATTTAGAAAATGGCCTACTAGCCATAGAAAGCATTATGTCATAAAAGTCTCATTCTTATGATCGGATGAAGATAGAGACCAACTCTTCCTCGCTCATGGGAGGTTGCACTCTGGCAGCTTTGGCCCTCCACCTACTTGTGTATTCGCGGTAGTTTTCAGTGGACTTCTGCTTGACCTTCTCTAGATAGCATCGGTCAGGTACAGTTTCAACATTGAATCAGAACCTCTCCATAAAGGATTTAGCCATATATTCCCACATGGTCCATCGGTGCATACCTTGCGCGGTGAACCATTCGGATGCCTTTCCAGTTATTTGTTGGCTAAACAGCCTCATAATCAGAGCTTGGTTTCTTTTTACCCCAACCAACCGATCACAATAAGATCGCAGATGAGCCTTGGGATTTCCGGATCCATTGAACATTTTGAATTTGGGCACTTTGAAACCCTCGGGAAAGTCCAAATCAAGGTGCATGCAGAGATCATCATAGCTTAGCCCAGTAACTTTTCGGGTGGCTCGCGCAGACTTTTCAACCAACTCTATCATCTTTTGTTCAATTTTCTCATCACGCCTCTCTTGTTTGGTTCTCCACGGTGTTCTGGCGAGAAGTCAGTTTGAGCGACCGGGGTATGAAAGGACACGTTTGGGTGTGTGGGGTAGTTTCTGGGAATGTTAGTGGTTTTGTGAAGTTGATAGGGTAAGAGTGCTTTGGCAAATGATGGGATTGGTGTAAGTGGGTAACGGTGCTTGATATGAGGGTACAGAGTTAGTGGTTTCGGGGATTTGGGTGGTATTGGTGGGTGGTAGATTGTGGTAAAAGGTACAAATGTGGTGGGGTTCAGTAGCAAATGGATTTTGGGTAGATGGGGCTGTCCCAATAGGGTAGGTGGGAAAGTGCTCGGGCACCAGAGAGCTTAGAAATGGAAAAGGCGGGGGAGGCCTCCTTGCCTCAGCAGGTGTTTCTTTGGCAGCATTGGCCAATTCAGATTTATTGATCTTTTCTTGAAGATCAGCAACCTCTTCAATCGTAAAAGGAAATCACATCCTCGTAGTGTGATGCCTCTCTCGGGTCAGGAGATATCGAATCCCTAACGATGAGTTCATTCTTGTTGTGCTTATTTTTTGAAGTACCAGTCATTTTCTTTTTTCCTTTGGTTTGTTCGGAAAGGAATGCTTTCGCGGCTTTGGATCTGGTGAAGTATGCCGCGTGACATGACATGAATCAACCCCTTATTTAAGATAAGAAAAACTCAAAGGCGGATAATGTTAGTACATTAGGTGACAATAATCAGTGCAAGATAATCGCTCACAATATTGCAATTAAACACATGGAGCACATGAATTCATGCATTCAATTCGAACATTCGATTGATCCTCTATTCTGAGGGTTTGGGGTATTTGGGGATTTCTGGTTTGTTGGATTTTGGTTTGGGAGTCTATGGTTGACATGCTCTCGTGATGTGGTCGGTGGTTGATTCCATTATTCCGGAGTTACTTCTCTGATGCCCTTTACACGGGAATGGGGAGATATATTTTAATAATATAGGGACTGAGTCTTACGTAGACTTCTTACATATCTCGCCGTGGGAAATGAGGCCCTTCCGTAGTTCGATTTACATAAATATATCCCTTAATCCGCTTCAACCCCAAAAGGCTTCCCAGACTAGGCCCGATAAGGGCTTCCTACGTATCCCCCTTGGGACATCAGGTCAGATGTAGTTTCTTTACATACAAATAGGAAGGCATAACATTTAATTCAAAAGTGGGGACGCCTAAATCTACCCAAATATTACTTCTCCTTGAAGTCATGGCGGGTTGTCATCCTTACAACCACGCATTTGTCCGGTGGCCTAGCTTCTTAGCAACAGGGGGGGGGGGAGTACTACCCATATTCCCCAGTGTGAACCAGATGCTCCAGGTCGAACTTGAAAGCCTCACATTCCTCGATGTCATGACCAGGTGCTCCAGAATGAAACAAACGAATTCCCTTTCTGTTTGGCCTATTGGGTGATGGCTTCCAAGCAGTTCCAATAGAGCTGATTTTTTTAATACTTGCCAATTTCTGGAAGATGCTTGCATATGAATCTTCAAAGATAGTGAAGTCATAGCGCCAAATTTGTGTGTCCAGTCTGATTCCTTCACTAGGCATGATTGGTTCATGCACTAACAAGGAGTGTGGTCTTGACATATTTCAGATCGTCCCATCATCAATTAGCCTCATAACCTTCCTCCTAAGAGTCAGGCATTCGTTGGCGGTATGGTCGGGTTTATTCTTGTGGAATCGGCGTCTATTGTGCGCATAGATTGGAGCACACGGTGGAAGTCTCTGACCACTGGGATATGTTGCCTCCATAGCCCTCATCGCCTCTTAGATTTCCAAGCATTGTATGGGCTTTGGCATGACTCAAAAAGAACAAGCACGAGCTTTGAAGGCCACTGCCCACCATATAGGTAACGGTGCGCGAGCCAGCCCTTGAGGCGCCTCGTAGTTCTCAGCAATAGCGGCAGAGGCAGCGGTTGTAGCCCTTTTGGAAGGCCTACTTTATTCTTCCTCGTAAGGTTCAGACTCCTCCCCGGGTGCCTCAGTCTCTTGCTTGGATGTTTTCGATTTCTCCAAAAGAGGCACGTAGCTTCTTACCATTCCCTTGACATTGTTTGATAAGTTTTCATTGTAGTGTCCAATTTTTATGGTTCCCTTTGGGGAACTTCCTCTAGGTCCAAGATCCGGTCAGCTCCTTAATCTTTGCCTTGACTAGATTGATTTTCCTTTCTAGCCTATTGACATTTTCACAAAGCGAGTCCTCACTTTTTTCTTCGCTAATCAAGTTGACGACGGGTGTAGCGACACTTTTGCTATCTTGCGTGTCCATCGTAGCAAGTCAATCTTTTTAATAGAGGCAAAATGGGTTAAGTAAATGGGATGTATTTGGGAGGTGATGTTGTTTGACAATTTGGGTGTTCTTTGTGTATTTCTTTGGGTAGTGATCGGAATGTTGAATCAATCAGTATTCAAAAGGAACGCATGAAAGCGCGTAAGAATGTAATCACATAATTGCAATAAATAACACTATGCGCGTTCCTAAGACCTTTTTTCACCAAGGCCTTTCTAAAGTTCTAAAACATGATTGTGCCAATTGTCAAGTCAAACCACTGCCCCTCCCCGCCTCCCCCACCCCCATAAATCATAATTTCATTAATAATAATATCTCCCAAAAGGGATAGAAAATATGATCAAGCCAACAGGGGGCTATAAATAAGCAAGTAAGTTAATTAGCAGAAATGGCCTCTAGTGGTTGATGATGATGCTCGGTCAGTCCGAGCCTTCTTGGCCCTTCGAAGGCTATCTGAATCTGAAGTTGAGTCGATGTGAACAATGAATATATCAAGACACCCTTCTCTGTAGATGTCAGTGGTGCAGTATCATCCATCGCTCCCTTCATTCGAGCATCGAGGTCCTCCAAACACTAATGCGTGAACTCCAGCTCTTGGGTCAAACCAACTATGATGGCTTGGTCGTGTTCTATCTTTTCCAAGTGTTTTGCGTCCTTATCATCAACTCACCTTTGAATCAGACGCATCTTAATTTCGATTTTAGAAGCCTTATCTTGGACACAATGATAGAGGTTGGGTCCGAGAGTGAGGGTGCCTTGCAAATGTTCCCTCAGCCAATCCCTATAATCCTCGTCAAACCCTGGATGAAACCATGTCAGGGCGCCAAGTCACTCAACTATTCCACTCTCGGATGATCTCTCCAACATCTCAGACTTTGTCCTCTTCATAGTCGACCACATATCTACCCATGTTCCCTACTTAGGGTATCACTTGTCTCCTCCCAAACTGTCTCGCAGTCTAGCAGGTGCATAAGGGTGAATCCCTGCATTCCCATGAGCGGTAAGAATGGGCACTTTCTAACTCTAACCACAACTAGCTTAGATATGAAGTCCGGGAACATCCATTTTATGTTTTTCTCCCTAAGTCTCGAGAAGATGAAGGCCCGCCCCTCTTTGGTATGGTATTAAAAATTTGGACAATGGGATTTAAGGTCATCCTTCCTATTTTGGTCGCTTATGTATTGGAAACCCTCAGATTTGTTCAAATGTTTGATAATCCATCATTGTAATAACAAGTTACACCTTTGGAAGTACCTATGATGGTTTCGGCATAGGCCTAAGGCTCGGTACATGTCGGCAAGGATGATGGAAACAAGATCAAAGTATTTGGTTTCTCCATTTATGGTTATGCCATAAAAGATAGCACGGGTGACAGAAATGTCACACCCCGAAGCCGAGGGGTATGACCCGTACCCAGCTTGACTCACCGAGCACCACCTGGCCATACATCCTGTATATGTATTTTTTTCAACTTAGAAATCAAGTGAAGGTACAGTAGTACATAGACAACATAATGAAATCCACCTGCACGTAGAAAAGTCCCAACATATCCTAATATATGTACAAGCCAACAAGGCTGACATAAGACGTCATATGTAAACATAAGGCCGACGAGGCCACCACAGACATATCAAGATCATACTAGCGCCAACAAAGCCACACATGACATCTATACCCACGACACAAGTCTATGAGCCTCTAAGAATATACATAATCATTATGTTGGTCGCGACAGGGCCCCGCCACACCCATAACGTAAATGTATGCATAAATATACACATGCTCATGAATCCTCTAGCATACCAACCTTTGAAGCAGCTTTGGAAACAGCAGAGCGCAATCATCAACGCTGAAATGGAACTCCTATCCCAAAGGCCCTCTTGTCGAGCTAACTGGACCTGCGCGCACGAACGCAGCATCCCAGCTAGGGACGTCAGTACGGAATAATATACTGAGTATGTAAGGTAGAAATACATATATAAAAGTAGCAAAGTAAATAATGGTAGAGAAGAAGTAACCTGAAACTCTGAGTACTGCTGAAAACATGTGACATGCATGCATTAGTTTGAAAACATAAACATATACATATATATACATAAGTCATATCATCATCAAGCCTCTCTTTAGGGCTAGTGTTATTATAATATTATACCCGGCCATAATAGGACTCGGTGTTATCATACCCAACTATAGTGGTGTGCACAATAGGTGTCGTACCCAGCTGCCTATAGCGTGGATTGGTGTAGTAATATATATAACGCAGGATAGACTCATGAAATAACATACTGGACCTTTTGGAGTGGCGTAAGGTCGGTAACCTCCGAATGTGTTGTGTAACTATATCATTAACATGTAAATTATCTGAACGAAGGAATCAAATATAGCATTTCAAGTAACATTTGAGGATATGAAGAACACGAATCTTGTAAACATTAGAGCGGACTATTCATCTTATGGAAACGTTCGTTAGCTCATGTTGTTGGATTCGTGCCAAAAGGAAAGAAAGGGTAAACCTTACATACCTCGATTCAATCTTCAAATGACCACAGCTAGTCAATCCTTAAAATATACACGCAACCTCAAATCCGAGATAAAACGTCAGGTACCGAACTTTGTTTCTATTTCCGTAGTCTATTCACATGAGTATCCTACTTGAAAGCTTAAGAACAGGGAATGGACAGCTCCCTCGTATAATTATAGATCTAGATATGTCAATGTTAAAAATGACATAGTTGCTGCTACTATAAGAGAAGAGATGGTGAAGCACATAAGATATGTCCATGTTAAATTAACATACTTGCTGCTAATATAATTGAAAAGAGGCGGTGGAACATATATACTAATTACCCACCAAAATATATCTCTGTATAGACCCATGATAGCAAACCAAAACAATTAGGTCTCTAATATTACTATGCTAACCAAGTGTCAATGTATAAGCCCTACTACCTAGCTGATTTGGTTTCTTGGACTAGCAGCCCACTTTGCTCTTTAAATGACAAAAGTACCTTCATTTCTCATCCAAATAGTTTGGCAGTTATCTCCAATAATTAATCTCATCTCTTCTATTTTTTTTTTTTTTAAATACTCTTCTTAATTTTCTTTAACCAACAGAAAGTACTCATTTCAAATAAATTGTGAATACTTTGTACAACGAATTCTCAAAACGGGAAAAGACAACTTTTCTTATGAGAAAATAAATTCTATCTTTAGAATAAAGAAAATACCATTTATAAACTTCCTCATATCATGTATATAATTTTTTTTTAAAAAGTCCAAAAAGTAGTAACCATTATAACTATATAAAATCCTATTTATCAAATTTTTACAAAAAGATGTCATTTAAAAGAAAAAGCAATTCAAGGCCATATATAACGGTTTCGAAATTCGTCAAACCTGTGGGGTCTTACATCTATAACCTCATGTACGACCTTAATCCCTTACAAATCATACGATTTTACTATGACGCTCCTAACGCTAAGCTACGGCGTGTTACATCTGTCTCCCCTTAGGAACATTCGTCCTCGAATGTTGGATTTTAACCCTGAGCTCTGGCACACGATTTACATATCTATGTCATGACTGATCCGATAAAAGACTTTGTGATTACTTATCGCGTTAGTCTTACTTGTACGAAATGGAATGATATCTTACCATAGCTCTATTGCATGATCTAGAATGTCAAAGAAAGGTGCCAATCCTAAATGCCCTGTAGCCTCCTGCTTATACATGTGGCGCGCTACACACCCATAAACAAGACTCTACTAGACACGGCTCATAGACATCCCTGGGAAAGACCTGCTCTGATACCACTTTGTCACATGCCGAACCCAAGGGGCATGACCGCTACCCGGCTTGACTCACCGAGCAACACCTATGTTACACCTCTCACTTTCAGAGCATGAGCACGCCACGTATTTCACCGTATTAATGGAGTATCGAAGACGTCCCGTGAAGTTTTGAAAGGTACAAGCCATGGGAAGTACGTAACAATGAAGTAAAGGAAGAATTATAATCTCGTAAGTCGTAACCAGGAAGGACAACCTTGGAACCAAAGGACATGACCATTATTAAGCATAATTAATGATAAGTATCATGTATGAAAAGTTTTGGAAGATTCCCGGACCAGGCAAATTGAAGAAAATAAGTTTGTCAAAAATTTAGAAAAATTTGGCAGAATTTTGGACAGAAATTTTAGGTCAACTTCAGAGAGGTATATCTCCTGGTATATCAGGAGTTTTGAGGTGTTTCAAGAGCCTAAAATGAAGTTCGTCGAGTGTAGTTTCCAACGCAATAAATTATTGGTCAATATGACATCGAAGTAGGGAGTTATAGGCATTTTAAAACGGACTGCCAGAAGCCCGCGAACCTACACGTAAATTCTAGGAGCACCCACTTAAAAAGGTCCTCCAATTTCGGCCCATCAGCCCAAACCTGTCACGACCCTAATTACCGTTCGTGCAGGCACCTGCCTTATTATCACTAGTAGGCGAACCCTTACTCATTAACCCATTAATCATTAGCCAATTTCAACTTCTTTAATCATTTATTAGTAGTCAATGGATAAGTGAATGAATGAATAAATAAAACAAGTCATAATTAATAGATGATATAAGTGTGGAAGTCTAACTATTACACTCCAAAAATCTAAAAGTGTCACAACCAATTTTAGGACCGCGCGGGCACCTACCTTTCCCACCTCGGTAGGCGAACCCTCTATCGAAATAGCACATCAATTAAATAAAGACGAATCATTTAAACTAATAGATATTTAGAAAAAAACAGCGGAACATCATAATATATATTTAATAAACTCAAGTGTTTATATGATTACAACAAATATACGATTACAGACTTAATCCATTTTCCATGACCTAGTCTAGACTAGTACAAGAGCGACTAAATGAATTTCGATTTCCACTATATTGTAAGACTTAACCTCCGACCCGAAATAAAATGGGAGGAGGCCTTCCAGATAGGCGCCGCACATTCCTGCTTCGTATCACAATCAACCACTGGAAACAATCTACACCCTTTTAGCAGTATCAGTACAATCAACGCGTACTGAGTAGGCATCACATGCCGATAATGGTTAGTAACACATATCAGCAAAAGAATTCACGAATAAACATGATAGTAACTAAATCAAATCATAATCCATGCACCGCTCATTATAACGTGAAGATCCTTAAATCCTTATCTTCTCTCTAATAATCACAAGACAATTCCACAACTTTCCTTACCAAATCATTTGTCATTATACCTACGTTTTTGGTCTAGAAGTCAACTCATCATTAAGAACTCTTTATTTTACATTTCCCTAGAGGTCAACATACAACTGATCCTACGAACGATCCACAAGACAACCAACCAATAAAATTAAAGATAATCACGACAAATATACCTCATTTGTTTAAATAGCATTTAATCCCATTTCCATTCCAAGTCTCAATGTATCAATCCGAATCCAACATCACAAGTACAACACCAAGCATCTCAGAATCAAGCCATAATGCAATGCAATCCAATGCAATGCAATGATGTATGAATGCAATGCAATGCCATGCAAATGCGGTGTACACATGTACTCCGGACGGAAATATCGACGTCTCGGTAGCACAACCCAGCATGACTCACGAAATCTAAGTGCCACCCGTCCCGGATCTTTGCCCAACAGACAGACGAAATTTTGAATCTTCGCCCACGAGGGTTCTCACCTGCACCACTCTGGGGGACGAGCGGAGTCCATGCACTAACAACAATTTCAGAAATATCATCGGAATCGGCCATGCAACAACGATGCCTAAATGGATCATCGGACATTGCCCATCTCACAATCACTCAAGTAAGAGAGTTTCATCAAATATCAGTTTCACACAATCAACGATTCCGAAATTGATCATCGGACATCGGCCTTCTCACAATCACTCAAGTAAAAGAGTTTATCAAATATCAGTTTCACACAATCAATGATTCCGGAACTGATCATCGGATATCGGCCTTCACACAATCACTCAAGTAAAAGAGTTTATCAAAATATCAGTCTCACTCAATCAATGATATAGGATCATCACCGGGTATCGGCGATAAATCATGAATGAATGAGAATGTGTGCTATGCGTGTATCAACCTCAAGCTCAATATCACAAGTACCAACAGTGGGGTACGCTAACAATGTATCATATCACAATACCAACAATGGGTATGCCAACAATATATCAATATCACAGTACCAATAGTGGGTATGCCAACAATGTATCTATATCACAATACCAATAGTGGGTATGCCAACAATATATCAATATCACATTACCAATAATGGGTATGCCAACAATGTATCTACATCACAATACCAACAGTGGGTATGCCAACAATATAACAAAACCAGGACGGATAACAGGAGCTAATCTCTATCAACAACTTATGGCATCAAGCCAATAGAATAGAACAGTTAAACACAACACAACAGGGTGGCTAGTCCCAACACACAACAGGTCAATTAATCGATATACATTATTACCACTTCTTTAAATCAGCCTATTAGCTTAGAACAAGTAATCTCACCTTACTCTCACAATCATTCGTCACAACTCTTTTTAGAACTCAATCACAATCGTTGTTGGTGTATTTTATCCTCCCATTTATCAACTAGGTTCACTATTAATGGCATAACACAATAATCACGTATTACTAGAATTTATCATCATTAGACACAATAATAGGTTTCAATTTCTACTTTCAAGTCACATATATCCACCGATATTAAAGAAAACCCACATCAAACAACCTAAGGAGTCTACAGGCCATAAGCCCGAACACATAAATCACACAACAATACCATCCTAAGATTCCATCCCAAATGTCCAATTCATATACACACATTCTCCGTTCCTTCTAATACACATATATATGAAACTAACCTGAGTCTACCGAAAGGGAAGCCATAACCTACCTGGCAGCCGAATAGGTGCAACGAACCCACACGTTGCCTTGTCTTTCGAAGCTTCTCCAAATAATCAAACTCTATCACATATGAATTATATGTAAGAAATCATGAATAATGATACCCATACTAGCTACTTTCTATTCGGGTCAAATTCCAACACTTAATTTAGGGAAAACGGGCCCCCAGGGCAAAACGGGAATTTTATGACCAAAATATAAAATTCAATACTAAAAGGTCAAAACCCATTACTTTAATCATAGGAATACTCAATTGATTCTAAAAATCATCATTTATATGAAAACCCCCAAATTTGGGTCTAAGAACCCTAATTTTGATTAATGAATTTCAACTCTAGAATGGAAGATTATTGGTTAGTAAGCCTAGATATATCATTATCTAGCATAAATAGCAACATTAAAATCATTTATTCACAATATAGGAAGCCAATTTGTTTTGAGAACCTTTTCAACAAAATCCCCCATAAATCCTCCTTGATTCTATGAGTTCTGTTGCACCTTGGGAATTTCCCGTTATCGTACGTGCTGAATAGACTAACGAAGGGCATGATGTATACAATGTTTTGTCAAGTAAGAAGTAGTATTTAATGGTCCTAATTAAGATTTCCGAAGACATTCGAGTTAAGGAAAGAAAGTTGTTAAGGAAAGCGAGTTATAAGTTGTGTGACGGGCAAAATTATGAGTATCGAGTTAATGATGCTTTGAGGAAGAGTTATAACATCCCGTAGATTGCTAATGAAGTGATAAACAAGTGTTAAGAAGGTTCCATAAGGATTGGAGATCAAACGAGACGACGGGAACAACTTTGGTGAAACTGTGAGTTTCACGACCGTGTTCCACGGACCATGGAATGTTCCACGGACCGTGGAAGGGTTCGTGGAACCGCCGCAGAGATGGTGGCTGGCTGGTCGTGAACCACGACCGTAACCACACCACACAAGGTTCCACGGACCGTGGAAGAGTCCGTGGAACTCCGAGTCGAAATGTTCCAAGTCTTTAAATGTAATCCCAACTTCATTTATTTCCTTTCCACACACTTCTTCAACCTCTCAAGACCTCTAGAAACTTCCATATATTTCATCCACAAGAAAACCAAGGAAATCAAAGATCAACAACAAGAATTGAAGTGAATCAAGTGTATGAGACTCATCAAAGCTCATCCAAGCTAAGGAATCTCAAGATAAGTGAACTAGGTTTTGGTGCAAAAGGAGTATTGCCACTCAAGACTTGTTTCTACGCCATCTAAGGTAAGTTTCAGGATCTTCCCATGTTGTTTGAAGTATTGATAGGTTGAAACACTTGGATTGTAGAAGAGTATAAAAATGGGTCATAAATGTGTGAATAGTGCTATTGTTGAGTAGTAGTTGGAATGAATCATGAAAATGGATATGTTGAGATTATAAATACGTTATAAATGACAATTAGAACATGGAATAAGTATTATATGCGAAAGAACGCGATAGGGAACTTTGGTCATGATTATGGAGAATTTGGAGTGAAGTTGTGAAATGTGGGCAATGCAATTGAATGATGCTTATTGTCATGATATTGTGATTGTTGTTATGAATGTTGGGAGTTGATATAGAATATGGAGGAAAGTAGTATAAACAAAGGAAATGCTGCCCAATTTTCTCTAGCTTTAGTACGTACGTTCTTATGATTGTTTCGCTAATGTCGATACGAATTCCCTTGAAGGTATAAACGAGTGCATTAAAGGAGAACAAGCAAGTAATAGAGTAGTTAAACGACAAAGGTATGTAAGGCTCAACCTTTCTTCCTAAGGCATGAATCCTATGCATGATTCTCCTTCTTCTTCATGAATTTCCTATATTCCGAAAGACTAAGAGTCCATGTTCATGAATAGTCATATGAAATAAGAAATACGCTATGAGTATGGTAATGATTATGCTAAGTTTAAGCCTAAGGATTCTAGAGATTATGATATGAGGTACCTACAAAGTTAATGATGTTGACTACGATTCATTGATGTTTTCCTCATGTACACTCACCTTAAAATGTAGTCCCTCCAAGGTGAGATATAACGACTATGATTACTCCATAACGTAATCGGGGGTCACGACCTTATGTCACCCCGACATAGCCATAGTCGCCTCCAAGTCTTAATGTATGTTTTGTTGATATATGTATATGTAATGATGCTAAGTTAATGATAAGCCTATGATATGTATGAGGATGAGTATATGACGATATGATTCCACCACGCCTAAATGGCCGGGCATGTCACCGCGAAGGTGGGCTGCATACTATTCCACCGTGCCTAAATGGCCGAGCATGTCACCGCTAAGGCGGGCTGCTATGTTTACACCGAGCCTAGAGGGCCGGGCATGACACCACTAGTGGGTCGTGATATGATGGTTACCGGACGCGGTTAACGATGATGAAGTATGAATGATATGATGATGTATGAATGGTATGATGACGTATGTATGATATGATGATGTATACGCTATGGTAATTCATATGATATGCTACGTATGATATATGTATAAAATGTATCCATTCGAAGGTTATGTCCTCATCTTATGTCTTATGATTTCTCTATTATGTTCATTCCATTCATTACATGCTCGCACAATGTTCGTACCGATGTCCATTTTCTTTGGACGTCGTGTTCATGCCCACGCTGCGTAGGTAGGGAGACGGTGCGGATCCATGTGAGCTAGTAGCCGATTTGAGAGCACTTCATTTTTCGAGGTGCCATTGATTATTCTTTTTGGTACATATGTATACATTCATGATTTGGGCACGACGGGTCCCGTCCCGTCCATATGTCTAGTACTTAAGAGAGGCTCGTAGATATGTATGTGTGGGCAATATGGTCGCCGACCGGTCCTTATGTATATGTATGTATATATATATATTATTATGATAGCCTAAAGGGCCATGTGTATAAAGTAAATATGTTTCAAATGAAAGTCGTTTTCTATGATTATGAGCCTAAGAAATGTGAATGACGCAGAATGAGTAATGGAATGAGAGGTGCTTTCGGTGGTTAGCCCCGGTGCAGTTTGACCCAAGCCGGGTCGTGACAAAGGTGGTATCGAGAGCTGAGTTCGGTCCTAGGAAGTGTCTACGAGCCGTGTCTAGTAGAGTCTTGTTTATGGTGTGTTGCGCCACGCTAATAAACAAGAGGCTACAGGGCATTTCGAAAAATGACCATCTTTCTTCTTATGAGATCGTGCGATAGAGCCGTGTATAAGATTTTATCCTCCCTAATAAGTGTGCTATGATTTCAGAAATGCCGCCAAAAGGAAAAGCTAAAGCCGCCCAGAAGAGCAAGACTACGATGAAAAGGCGGGGAGAAAGAGAGCCTCCCATGAATGTAGATGAGGGTGAATCACACTATGAGGCACAATCGAATGCCTCCACTACTCCGCCTATTACGGAAGAGCAAGAAGGGCTTCGGCTCCTCACTATGCCTCAGTTCCTCACCGGCTACTTCGGGTCAACAAGTGATTGAGGCCATTCATTTATTGACACAACATGGTTGCCGCCTGTGCACAACGGCAAAATGCGGGGCCCAGTGATTGGTCGGTAGTACTAGAGCCCGTGACTTCATGAGTTTAAATCCTCCGGAGTTCTTAGGGTCAAAGCCGGATGAAGACCCGCAAGGTTTTATTGATGAGATGTTGAGGACATTGAAGATTATTCATGCCTCCGAGGCTGAATCGGTGGAGTTGGCATCATATAGACTCCGAGATGTGGCGGTTCTATGGTACAATAATTGGATAGCGTCAAGAAAAGAGGATGCGCCTCCTCCCATTTGGCAAGAATTTGTAGATGCTTTCATTTGCCATTATTTGCCACCCGAGGTCTGCCGAGCTAGAGCGGATAGATTCTTAAATTTGAAGCAAGGGAATATGAGCGCTCGGGAGTATAGCCTTCAATTTAATTCATTGGCTAGATATGCCCCGACTATGGTGGCCGATATGGGAGATCGGGTGCACAGATTTGTGAGTGGCTTAGGGACACATTTATTTAAAGATTGTTTGACGGCTTCATTACAAGATGGGATGGACATTTCCCGTATTCAAGCCCATGCCCAAAATCTTGAAGGACAACAACCTCCGCAAAGAGGTGATCGTGATGTTGATAGAGGGCAAAGCAAAAGGGCCAGATCTATGGACGCAGGCAGTGATTATAGAAGGGGATCACGGCAGACATATTTTAGGCACTCAGGACAGTCAGTGACGAGTGCACCTCCCTAATTTACAGGCAGGAGATTTGATCGCTCTTTCCGTTCAGGACAGGGCCAGAGTTCGAGGGCCCCAGGTTCTCAGTTTGGGGGAGATTACAGTCAGGGGAGACCACCGGTTCCCGATGCGGCCTGATGGTAAAAATTGCACTGTGTGGCCATGTCGCCTGGGCACGGATGCTTGTTATGTTTGTGTGACACCGGACACTTGATGCGCGATTGTCCTTCGAGATATGGTAGAGGTGGGGTTCGGCCCACGATCGCACCGGTTCCTCTTCGCACGCCGGCGGGGTAGACTCCCCGCATTCCCCGCAGTCGAGGTAGAGGCCGAGGGGGAGCATCCCTTCAGTGCCACTCGGCCCCGCGTACGTATGCTTTAGCCGGACGATAGGATCTTGAGTCCTCCCCAGATGTGGTTACAGGTACATTGTCCGTATGCTCTTATGATTTGTATGCATTGATAGATCCGGATTTCACATTATCATATATTACTCCATATGTTGCTAATCGTATTGGGGTGAAACCCGAGCCAATTAACCCTTTTGAGGTATCTACTCTGGTTGGTGATCCCATGATAGCTAGACAAGTGTACAAAGATTGTATAATGGTGATATGTGATCGCCAAACCAAAGCCGATTTAGTTGGTGAAATGTTAGACTTTGATGTGATTATGGGTATGGATTGGTTGGCCGCATGCTATGCTAATGTCGATTGCCGGATGAAAGTAGTTCGATTTCAATTTCCAGGAGAGCCCGTGCTTGAATGGAAGGGTAATGCAGCATCTCCGAGAGGTAGGTTTATTTCCTACCTTAAGGCGAGAAAGATGATAGCTAAGGGATACATTTATCACTTAGTCCGAGTTCATGACACCGAAGCAAAGTCACCAGTTTTTCAATCCGTTCCGGTAGTGAATGAATTCCCGGATATATTTCTAGATGAACTCCCAGGCCTTGCTCTAGAAAGAGAAATTGACTTTGCTATTGATGTGTTGCCGGATACCAAGCCTATTTCTATCCCTCCTTATCGAATGGCTCTGGCAAAATTGAAAGAGCTAAAGGCACAGTTGAAAGATTTGCTTGAGAAGGGGTTTATTAGCCCAATTCATCACGTGGGGAGCACCGCCTTATTTGTGAGAAAGAAAGATGGCTCCCTACGTGCATTGATTATAGGCAATTACCGAATAAGGTGACGATAAAGAACAGATATCCTCTTCCGAGAATTGACGATTTATTTGATCAACTACAGGATGCCAAGTGGTTCTCTAAGATAGACCTGAGATCGGGTTATCATCAAGTCAGAGTTAGAGAAGAAGATATTCCCAAAACCTTGTAACGAGATATGGCCATTATGAATTTCGGTGATGTCGTTTGGGTTAACTAATGCACCAGCAGTGTTCATGAATTTAATGAATAATGTGTTCAAGCCTCTCTTGGATCTATTCGTAATAGTATTCATTGACGATATTCTGGTGTATTCTCGCACAGAATCAGAACATGCAGACCATTTAAGTATTGTTCTTGGAATTCTTCGAACTCGGGAATCGTATGCAAAATTTTCAAAGTGCGAGTTTTGGCTAAATTCTGCGACATTCTTGGGTCATGTTATTTCAGACGATGGCATCCGAGTTGACACTCAGAAGATTGAAGCTGTGAAGACTTGGCCAAGGCCTACGACGCCTACAGAAGTTCGTAGTTTTCTGGGATTGGCAGTGTCACACCCTTAATCCGATAGGGTGTGATGGGCACCCGACCCTTACCTAGGGCCGAGCGAACCCGCTGACTCTCATAATCATACTGGGCCCTTAAATCATAACATAAATACATAATGAAAGTTTTTCGGAAAACAACCATGCTTTTCATTTTTTTTTCAAATAAAATCTGTAGTCGTAAGAAATCTGTAATATAATGCATACAATACATCGGCTTATAGAGCCGCTTACAAACTGACATCCTATGCATACGACTCTGTCTGCAAAGTCTCTAACATAGAACAGACTGGCATATCATAAATGCTCTGACTCGGCAGCACTCCGGAGGAAATGGAGCTCGCCAATCCAGCTGGAACATCTTCTACTAATATCTTCAGCTCATCTGGGTGTACACACGCGGCATGAAACGCGACCCCGAAGAAAGGGGGTCGGTACGGAATATGTCGAGCATGTAAAGCATGGAATACGAAAACGAGATCATAATCGAAATAAGGAGTACAAACAGTGAACATAATAACGTAATGTCAAGGTGCTTGCATCTGAAAAACAAATCATACATACGAGGTGCAGAAGACCAATATAATGATCGGAATGCCAAAATGCTTAGCTTTCTTTTAAAAACATTTCTGTCTCATATATATAGAAAATAGATCATATCATAGTAGCTGACATTAACCGATGTGGTATTCGCCTAAACCAATGTGGCATTCGCCTAAACCAATGTAGGATTCGCCGAAGGCGGCCTTACGCTCACCCCCCTCACTTTGGGACTCAGCGTACCTGCTGAGCTTTGCCCCACCGTTGGGTTTGCCCCACCACCGGCTCTAAAACCAACAGATCATATTCCTGAATACGTATATATAACATATAACATGTCCCGGCCTCAGTGAGGACTCGAGAAACGTAATCATCAGATTATCATATCATCACATCAGACAGAATCATCATATTATCATATCATCACATTAAACAGAATCATAATATTATCATATCATCAGATTAAACAAAACCATCATATTATCATATCATAAGATTAAACAGAATCATTATATTACCGTATCATCAGAACAGATTCATTATATTATCAGATCATCACATTAACAAATCATCATGTCATCGATCATCGCATTATCATATCATATACCCTATGCGGTCGTAATAGGACCCGGCGGACGAACGTGGTCGCCCCTCCGCCTGGGCGCCACAACTCATCATACTTCGGAAGTTTTCATATCTCCATCTCTCCGTCACACATCATATCATATAACCACGGTACCCGGCCTGTCACACCCTGATTTTACTAGGGTGTGATGGGCACCCGACCCCACATTCGGAGTCGAGCGAACCCACTGACTCTTATTACATACATAAACTCTTGGACTCTTAATCGACAAAAATGATAAGTACAACAAATATTTTGGAAACATCATTTGTAGTTTACAAATCGACAGAATCTGTAATCATATGAAATCTAATGCAAAATACAGAATGACACGTCGGCTGATGGAGCCGCTCACAACTGACATTCAGAACCCACAACTCTGTCTGCAAAGTCTCTAACAGAGATAATCAGAACACATAACATGCATAATATGACTCGGCAAAGCACTCCAGAGCAAATGGAGCTTGCCAACGCCGCCGGATCATCTCCTACAAAGCCACACTCATCCGGTGTACCGCGCGGCATGAAACGCGGCCCCCGAAGAACGGGGGTCGGACGGAATATGTACCGAGTATGTAAAGCATAAGATACGATAAATTACAATCATAAACAGAGGATACAGAACATGAATGTAATAACCGGAGTATCAGAAATGCTTACTCATAAAACCTAAGCAAATGCATAGCAGAAAACATGCCATAGCCGGCTCCCGCCAGGAGACTCGGCAAACAGAAAGTGGTCGCCCCCTGACGCTGGCGCCACAACATATCATATCAGATCAGAAATGTGCACATATCATAACATATCAGATGGCCATATCATATCATATCATATCAGAGTGTGTACATGGCACATCATACACCACAACCCATGTACATATATACCTGCCCCCTCACACCGAGGCACGGCGAACAATGCAGTGGAATACGCGTGATAACATATCCTGGCCCGGGCTCAGTGAAGGAAGCATTGAGGCATCCACGAACGGAGTAGTGAGAAACTAAATGCATATATAAAATAAAGCATATTTACAAAGACTCGACGGAATAATCAAATGACATAACATGAAAAAAGGGTCGGACAAGGCATAGCACATACCTTTAAAGACCGCGGAGGATTCTTGTCAAAATAGAACTTTTGGGGTTATTTGTGTATATCAAAATATAAAACATATACGATGGCATAAACTCGATAGCATAACATTTGACAATAATCAAAGCATAAGTCTTATAGAATATTTCGTGTCGAATATTTGACAATAACATAAAACATAAGTCTTTCGGATTTCTTTGAAAATTTAGCTAAAAGTTTCCCAATTTTCATTTTTAAAGGAGATCAAACGGATTATCAACAGGGGTTAGACAATTTTTATAATTATTCACACATGTCATTCAGGTATTCAATTATGTACAAGTTCTAGATACTTGGATGACTTGTTGAAAAAGGACATAAGCGTTTTTGAACGTGGATTCCGAGGAGTAGAGTTGTCCCCGAGGTCCAAATTCAAGCCTAAAATATCTAAGACATGCCAAGAGAAATAATGGGAGAGCTTTACATACCTTTCTTGTCCTTTACGCTTGCCAAAATCCAAATCCCGTTTCGTCCAAAACCTACAAATGGTCACATTTACCAATTGACTATTCATAAGGCTTAAAATTTCAATCTTAACCAATACTTGTCTATAAAAATTTGGGCAGCATCTCCCCTATATATACAACATCCCCGAGATTTAACTCGGCTCAAATATCAACAACCATACCAAACAACAATAACAATAATCATCAACGATCGATTTGAACGCATTCTAACATGAATTATCTCCTTTTCCAAATAAGACAACAACTCCCAATCCAACTTTACGCTTTCAAATCAATATCAACATTTCCATATTCATACACTAATTTAAGATCATTCAAACATAGGCCAAGAATATTCCAAGCCATATATCCAATATTCAACAATTCCATCAATTCCATATTCCACCCAAAATTCCTACATATGCAACAAAACCATCACCATACATTTTCTACTTACAAATTCATAATCAACAACAACAATCCACACTTTAACAACTTCATTTCCATAATATCATAAAATCATTCTAAAATGACATAATCATCTACAATCAATTTCAATGCCAACTTAAACCATTTAACCTTCATTACATCATAAGGATCACAAAAACACCAACAATTATTCATAATATTTTCAGCTCCAAAATATTCCATAGAATAGCCCACACATTATTTTCCAAATTTTCCAACCAACCAATTCGCGATATAACTATTTCATAATTTTTATTTCCGTAACGAAGTCGAAATTAATACTAACAACATCAATAGCAACATCCTCCACATTCTACAAGTTAACTACATTTATTTTAATCCAAAATTCTCTTCAAATCTCATTCCATAATTCACAATGCCAACGGACGAATTTATATCGCTATTTTTCCCGTTCTAATCCGTTAAAACTTTAAATAAACTTGTTAGCAATGAAAAGGAACCTTAATATTACCTCAAGTGTGCAGCCACCACGTCCACCCTCTTCTCTTTAGTTGATTTTTAGCTCAAATCGAAGGCAACGCAACGTAGAACACTTTCTCTTCATGGGCTTCGGGATTCGGGGTTCCGATTTTGGTCAAAAATTGATTTTCTCTCTAGGATCTCCTCTATCTTTTTCTCTAGAGTTTTCTAGGTTCTCTTGGTCTGAAAATAGAGAGAGATACCGAAAATTGTAATTAAAAAGCATGGGTAATGGGCCTGACCCGAATTGGATTCGGGTTGGGCCGGATTTACTTGTTCAACTCGACCCTTCTGCCTTAAAACGTTCATATCTCCTTATCCCGATGTCACCTGTAGACCCACGACCTACCATTGGAAAGCTAATTCAATTATCTACAACTTGTATTTCTGGGGGTTTTCCCAAATTACAAACTTATAATACCGTTTTTGCCCCTCAAAGTCAGGTCACCCGAAAACGTTTTCTTAAAAATATTCGTTTGGAGGGCTTCCACTTTGATTTGGCCCAAGGGTCCTTCATGAGTTGTGTTTAACTCCACGTATGCGATTCATGTGACTTTTCAGATGTTCCAAAAAAAAATCTCGATGTGTGGGCCCCATTTCAACTTACGAATAGTCCGGCGTACAAAAGTACGGGATACGATACTATCAACGAGAGTTTAAATTACGTAGCAACAACATGATTGTCAATTTTGAGGAAGCACATGTCACGCTCATACTCCGAAAATGCGGGGTATAACATCCTCCCCCCCTTTAGAACATTCGTCCTCGAATGTCAAACTAGCCTTATAGGGACTCACAAGATCTTTGAGGGAGTTCCCTTTTTACGGTTTTTGCATACAACTCATGCATTAGTCGACCCAATCAAATAAGGATTTCAGAGTACCCATAATTTTTTTCCAAGAACAAGTGGGGCACTTCTTCCTTACTATTGTTTCGCCACAGTACCTTAACGGAAGCCATATCCTTGTCACGCATTTTTTTTTCCTGCCAAACTAGGACCGCTATTGGCCGTTTCTCGTAGGACAACTCTTCTATTCCTTGAATGCTCCTGCACGGGGAATATTATAGGGGTCACAACGTATTTACGACGCATAGACATGCGGAACACTAGATGCACCGCTTCTTAATTAGATAGTAAATCTGATTCATAGAAAACCTTGCCTACTTCACGAATGATCCGATAAAATCCAAGACATCTCGGCTATGTTTTCCTCATAACACTTCTCATGGGTGATATTTTCAAAAATATCCAGTTACCAATCCGGAGTTCTAAGCGTCGACAACAATCACCTGTATATGATTTTCGTCGACTCTAAGTCGCTAATGACGTTCCCAAGTGAGTTTCACTCTATCAACTATCCGTTGAATCATATCCGTGGTAGGTAGTTCAGCCTTGTCACTATTAGACCAGCCAATGAATGGCGCACACCTCTTGCCATACAGAGCCTTATACGGGGCCTTCTGAATGCTAGGATGGCAGCTATTATTACCATAAATATTTGATAACCTCAACAAGAGGCGAGTGTTCATTTTCGCTCGCCTCTCGAAATCAATGACACGGCTCGTAACTTACCGCTTTAGTGTCTAGATGACACGCTTAGTTTGCCCGTCATCAAGAGCGTATCTTCGTTTTAAGACTTACCTATTTTTCTCAATTTCTTCCGGACGTATCCCCGTGGGTTAACCATATACTAAGCCTTACGTTCGATATAATAGATGTGGAACTTTATGAAATCTTACTACCTCTTTTACATTACAATCGATATCGGAAGGGATCTTTAGTTTGACCACGGTCAAGTTCTATTTGCCCTTAGTACCGACTCTATTTTTGATAATTCGATCTAACTATCCCGTATTTTCTCGCATCATATTTAAAATATCGCAATTACATTGTTAGCATTGAACCCCTTACTTTCCTTATCAAGTATTTACTCATTTGATTTGCTTAGCACATAAATATTTGTAAGTTGCATAACGATCCTTGCATAATTTGTATAAATCATATCCATCATATCCAATTTCAGACATAGTCTTTTTTTTTTTCGATTCATTGTATCATACGTATCCCATTCGTATCAAAGTTCATTCATCGTATCTTATCGCGTTTCTTTCCCTTCCTCTACTCGGTCATTCCACATTTTTCTTCTTTTCTTACTATAAGAGATTTTTCTCCGTTGTCACTCATTCGTCGCATCATCAACGAATAACTCTATAGCCAACATCTTGGCTTTTAATCCCGCGTAGTATTGCTATCTTGTATCGTCCTCTTAAATTACTTACTATCCGTTTGTTGTCGGTTTTCGATTTCACTAACTCGTTTCAAAGATAGGATCTCACAGTAAAATTCAAGCGTTTACACCAAACATGCCGTAATATGGTTGACCCCATCTTTTTGCGTTGCATTTATTTTATCACTTCCTCCCTTTTAGGGTGTTCGCATATCATTAATTATTTATATACTGTTCTATGTCTCCATTCAAAGTTTTCAAATTCACATGGTTCCTTCCGAATACATTCAGCATGCCATACATTCAAGATACCATACCGTATCCACCTCTTCTTCTTCTATAATCTAGATTACCCCCGTATGAAGTTCTAACACGCTCACGGGGCAATAGGAATTCTCGATATCGACGGTTAGGACTCAGGTAATATCACTATTGTAACAATTGATCCGAGCCACATTCTAGTAATTCCCACTAGTGATTAGTGCTCGGATAACGTCATTGTGGCAACAATATATCCAAATCGTATTTCATTCATTCCCATCAAAAGTTAGTTAAGGCGTCTAATCGTTTCAAATTCTTCATTTAGTAACATTTATACGTTGACGATAAATATTCCAAACTATCTTATAATGTCATCTTCCTTCGGTACTCCTTTCATTTCTCCCACGGATTCCATTTCCAAGGGGTTAATCACAATTTAATAGATCGTTATCGGAGACATTCTTCAATCATCATCGAAGGAACTAGGGCCTGGCACGCACCGCAGGGCATTTTAGTACTTGATTCACATGATTTGCCTTCAAATTTTTTTTTTTTTTTTTTTTTTACATTCTCTCATCATGGTCGCACTCGGTTCGGGCATTATTGCCCGTCAATTTGGCCTCCTTCGAAGCACAACATGATTGGAACATACGTTAGCCCGTTTAAATGAATTGCGATTCGCCGTTCATATATACTTCTTCAAAGCAAAGTTTTTCCCAAATGAAAATAATGCCCCTATAGATGGCGTGGGAGGTGTTTCTTAAAGCTTAGTCCAACATAGCATATTAGTCTTTCTATTCCGTTCTTATTATTGTTTCCATCTAACCTTTATTCCACACCTTCCCTACAGAACTTGGTAAGTCTTTTTCATTCATTCAATAACTCGCTTTTTCGTTCACACTTTTCCCGTGTATTCCAGTCACATAATTCATGTCCTGTTTTTGGCCATTTCGCCATTAGGCTTTACTTATCTTCGTGGCCACCCTTATTAAGCTTTCTAACCATTTCGCATATTCTAATTTCCTTTTGGTTATCCTAACTTCCCATTCATTTCATACACCTACATTTGTGGAATCCTTAGTGCACTTCCTGGTGGGTCACCCATCCTGAACTGTTCGGTCCTAGCACGCTTAACCTTGAAACTCGGGTGAAATACGATGCTTTAATGCCGCATAATCGTGTCCGCTCTATCACACGACCTTTATTACATATTTGGAGCAAATTGAAGTCCTCCGATTTCGAGACGTTTCCATAATACGTCCCTCTTTCCATTTTTACTGTTTTACCCTTCTTATTCCATAATATTCGTCTTTCGTTCTAAACTCCCGCATTCCCAATAATAACAAATACCTTCGTCGTCACTTCTTATAAGTCCTTCGAGTGTCGTCTGTTGGGATCTCCACTCACTATCCCTACATAATAATTTTTCCGTAAAATCGATTATCAAGCGTCTCCAAATTCTCCAATAGGTTTTGCTTCTACCAAACATCAAATGTCATTCGTCTCGATCTTTCAGACTATTATCCGTCTTTTCTATAATCATTTTTCACGCCATACCCAAATCCAAAACTCCTCCGGGCAGTGCATTTCATTTATTACCTACTTACAATACTTTCTTTTCCCCTTTTTTGATGTATCTGACTAAATATTCTAATTAGCAACTTTAACGAATCTCTTTTATCATGCTCGTTATTTAAACCGTTCACATCAAATTTTGATGGTGCCTCACGGAACATACGGTTATATAACGCGTTCCCGTCATTCAAAACTTCTAGTTTCCAATAACAAAACAAATATATCAAAATTCATTCCGTAGCTTTCGTGTCATCACTTACTTCCTTCTATCGTATGTGAAGCCCACATATAGGAATTTCATCTTCCTATGGCTTGGCTCTATCGCACGATCTAAGACAGAAAGAAGGTCAACAATCCCTAAATGCCCCGTAGCCTCTTGTTTATAGATGTGGCGCGCTTCACACCATAAACAGGACTCTACTGGACACGACTTTGCAGACATCCCCTAGGACAGACCTGCTCTGATACCACTTTGTCACACCCTGATTTTACTAGGGTGTGATGGGCACCCGACCCCACATTCGGAGTCGAGCGAACCCACTGACTCTTATTACATACATAAACTCTTGGACTCTTAATCAGACAAAAATGATAAGTACAACAAATATTTTGGAAACATCGTTTGTAGTTTACAAATCGACAGAATCTGTAATCATATGAAATCTAATGCAAAATACAGAATGACACGTCGGCTGATGGAGCCGCTCACAACTGACATTCAGAACCCACAACTCTGTCTGCAAAGTCTCTAACAGAGATAATCGTAACACATAACATGCATAGTCGACTCGGCAAAGCACTCCAGAGCAAATGGAGCTTGCCAACGCCGCCGGATCATCTCCTACAAAGCTCGCACTCATCCGGTGTACCGCGCGGCATGAAACGCGCCCCCCCCGAAGAATGGGGTCGCACGGAATATGTACCGAGTATGTAAAGCATAAAATACGATAAACGTAATCATAACTAAACGAGAGGATACGAACATGAATGTAATAACCGGAGTATCGAAATGCTTACTCATAAAACCTAAGCAAATGCATAGCGTAAAACATGCCATAGCCGGCCCGCCGCATGAGACTCGGCAAACGAAAGTGGTCGCCCCCCGACGCCGGCGCCACAACATATCATATCGATCGAAATGTGCACATATCATAACATATCGATGGCATATCATATCATATCATATCGAGTGTGTACATGGCACATCATACACCACAACCCATGTACATATATACCGCCCCCTCACACCGAGGCACGGCGAACAATGCGGTGGAATACGCGTGATAACGCATCCCGGCCCGGCTCGGTGAAGGAAGCATTGAGGCATCCACGAGCAGAGTAGTGAGAAACTAAATGCAATATATAAAACGTCAAGCATATACAGAGATCGGACGGAATAATCAAATGACACATGAAAAAAGGGTCGGACAAGGCATAGCACATACCTTTTAAAGACCGCGGAGGATTCTTGTCAAAATAGAACTTTTGGGGTCATTTGTGTATATCAAAATATAAAACATATACGAAACTCGATAGCATAACTCAAATGGCAGACCTTATAGCGAACATTTGACAATAACTAAAACATAAGTCTTTCGGATATCGAGTGGTTCGTGTCGAATAATTTTTTTTTTCTCGAAGTAGTTTCAATTCCAAAGTAGGCCATAAACTCAATAAAATAATTATAACAGTTATTCTTTAGAAATTAGAAAGGTAGTTAGAAGTTTTTCCTTAGTTTCCATTTAAAGGTAGTTTAAATAGGATATTAGGAAAAATTCGGACAAAGTGATACCTCGACCAAATGAGGTGGCGTACAAACTACGTATGTTAAACTTCATAACGTCATCTATGGGGATTTTAAGGTGATCGGATTTCATTTGCACAAGTTCTAGAGGGGTTAGACAATTTTTATAATTATTCACACACTCTTCAATTCAATTCTACTGGATGGAAAAGGGCGTTTTTGAACGTGGATTCCGAGGAGTAGAGTTGTCCCCGAGGTCCAAATTCAAGCCTAAAATATCTAAGACATGCCAAGAGAAATAATGGGAGAGCTTTACATACCTTTCTTGTCCTTTACGCTTGCCAAAATCCAAATCCCGTTTCGTCCAAAACCTACAAATGGTCACATTTACCAATTGACTATTCATAAGGCTTAAAATTTCAATCTTAACCAATACTTGTCTATAAAAATTTGGGCAGCATCTCCCCTATATATACAACATCCCCGAGATTTAACTCGGCTCAAATATCAACAACCATACCAAACAACAATAACAATAATCATCAACGATCGATTTGAACGCATTCTAACATGAATTATCTCCTTTTCCAAATAAGACAACAACTCCCAATCCAACTTTACGCTTTCAAATCAATATCAACATTTCCATATTCATACACTAATTTAAGATCATTCAAACATAGGCCAAGAATATTCCAAGCCATATATCCAATATTCAACAATTCCATCAATTCCATATTCCACCCGAAATTCCTACATATGCAACAAAACCATCACCATACATTTTCTACTTACAAATTCATAATCAACAACAACAATCCACACTTTAACAACTTCATTTCCATAATATCATAAAATCATTCTAAAATGACATAATCATCTACAATCAATTTCAATGCCAACTTAAACCATTTAACCTTCATTACATCATAAGGATCACAAAAACACCAACAATTATTCATAATATTTCCAGCTCCAAAATATTCCATAGAATAGCCCACACATTATTTTCCAAATTTTCCAACCAACCAATTCGCGATATAACTATTTCATAATTTTTATTTCCGTAACGAAGTCGAAATTAATACTAACAACATCAATAGCAACATCCTCCACATTCTACAAGTTAACTACATTTATTTTAATCCAAAATTCTCTTCAAATCTCATTCCATAATTCACAATGCCAACGGACGAATTTATATCGCTATTTTTCCCGTTCTAATCCGTTAAAACTTTAAATAAACTTGTTAGCAATGAAAAGGAACCTTAATATTACCTCAAGTGTGCAGCCACCACGTCCACCCTCTTCTCTTTAGTTGATTTTTAGCTCAAATCGAAGGCAACGCAACGTAGAACACTTTCCTCTTCATGGGCTTCGGGATTCGGGGTTCCGATTTTGGTCAAAAATTGATTTTCTTTCTAGGATCTCCTCTATCTTTTTCTCTAGAGTTTTCTAGGTTCTCTTGGTCTGAAAATTAGAGAGAGATACCGAAAATTGTAATTAAAAAGCATGGGTAATGGGCCTGACCCGAATTGGATTCGGGTTGGGCCGGATTTTCTGTTCAACTCGACCCTTCTGCCTTAAAACGTTCATATCTCCTTATCCCGATGTCACCTGTAGACCCACGACCTACCATTGGAAAGCTAATTCAATTATCTACAACTTGTATTTCTGGGGGTTTTCCCAAATTCCAAACTTATAATACCGTTTTTGCCCCTCAAAGTCAGGTCACCCGAAAACGTTTTCTTAAAAATATTCGTTTGGAGGGCTTCCACTTTGATTTGGCCCAAGGGTCCTTCATGAGTTGTGTTTAACTCCACGTATGCGATTCATGTGACTTTTCAGATGTTCCAAAAAAAAATCTCGATGTGTGGGCCCCATTTCAACTTACGAATAGTCCAGCGTACAAAAGTACGGGATACGATACTATCAACGAGAGTTTAAATTACGTAGCAACAACATGATTGTCAATTTTGAGGAAGCACATGTCACGCTCATACTCCGAAAATGCGGGGTATAACATCCTCCCCCCCTTTAGAACATTCGTCCTCGAATGTTAAACTAGCCTTATAGGGACTCACAAGATCTTTGAGGAGTTCCCTTTTTACGGTTTTTGCATACAACTCATGCATTAGTCGACCCAATCAAATAAGGATTTCAGAGTACCCATAATTTTTTTCCAAGAACAAGTGGGGCACTTCTTCCTTACTATTGTTTCGCCACAGTACCTTAACGGAAGCCATATCCTTGTCACGCAGTTTTTTTTTTTTTTTCCTGCCAAACTAGGGCCGCTATTGGCCGTTTCTCGTAGGACAACTCTTCTATTCCTTGAATGCTCCTGCACGGGGAATATTATAGGGGTCACAACGTATTTACGACGCATAGACATGCGGAACACTAGATGCACCGCTTCTTAATTAGATAGTAAATCTGATTCATAGAAAACCTTGCCTACTTCACGAATGATCCGATAAAATCCAAGACATCTCGGCTATGTTTTCCTCATAACACTTCTCATGGGTGATATTTTCAAAAATATCCAGGTTACCAATCCGGAGTTCTAAGCGTCGACAACAATCACCTGTATATGATTTCTGTCAGCTCTAAGTCGCTAATGACTGTTCCCAAGTGAGTTTCACTCTATCAACTATCCGTTGAATCATATCCGTGGTAGGTAGTTCAGCCTTGTCACTATTAGACCAGCCAATGAATGGCGCACACCTCTTGCCATACAGAGCCTTATACGGGGCCTTCTGAATGCTAGGATGGCAGCTATTATTACCAGTAACCTCAACAAGAGGCGAGTGTTCATTTTCGCCCCGAAATCAATGACACGGGCTCGTAACTTACCGCTTTAGTGTCTAGATGACACGCTTAGTTTGCCCGTCGGCCTAAGAGCGAGATCTTTGTTTTAAGACTTACCTATTTTCTCAATTTCTTCCGGATTTATCCCTGTGGGTTAACCATATACTAAGCCTTCTCGTTCGATATAATAGATGTGGAACTTTATGAAATCTTACTACCTCTTTTACCTTACAATCGATATCGGAAGGGATCTTTAGTTTGACCCCGGTCAAGTTCTATTTGCCCTTAGTACCGACTCTATTTTTGATAATTCGATCTAACTATCCCGTATTTTCTCGCATCATATTTAAAATATCGCAATTACATTGTTAGCATTGAACCCCTTACTTTCCTTATCAAGTATTTACTCATTTGATTTGCTTAGCACATAAATATTTGTAAGTTGCATAACGATCCTTGCATAATTTGTATAAATCATATCCATCATATCCAATTTCGTACATAGTCTTTTCTTTTTTCGATTCATTGTATCATACGTATCCCATCCGTATCAAAGTTCATTCATTGTATCTTATTGCGTTTCCTTCCCTTCCTCTACTCAGTCATTCCACATTTTTCTTCAGTTCTTACTATAAGAGATTTTTCTCCGCTGTCACTCATTCGTCGCATCATCAACGAATAACTCTATAGCCAACATCTTGGCTTTTAATCCCGCGTAGTATTGCTATCTTGTCTCGTCCTCTTAAATTACTTACTATCCGTTTGTTGTCGGTTTCGATTTCACTAACTCGTTTCAAAGATAGGATCTCACGAGAAAATTCAGCGTTTACACCAAACGCGCCGTAACATTGGTTGACCCCATCTTACCTTTGCGTTTTTTTATCACTTCCTCCCTTTTAGGGTGTTCGCATATCATTAATTATTTATATCGTTCTATGTCTCCATTCAAAGTTTTCAAATTCACATGGTTCCTTCCGAATACATTCAAGCATGCCATACATTCGCCGATACCATACCGTATCCACCTCTTCTTCTTCTATAATCTAGATTACCCCCGTATGAAGTTCTAACACGCTCACGGGGCAATAGGAATTCTCGATATCGACGGTTAGGACTCAGGTAATATCACTATTGTAACAATTGATCCGAGCCACATTCTAGTAATTCCCACTAGTGATTAGTGCTCGGATAACGTCATTGTGGCAACAATATATCCAAATCGTATTTCATTCATTCCCATCAAAAGTTAGTTAAGGCGTCTAATCGTTTCAAATTCTTCATTTAGTAACATTTATACGTTGACGATAAATATTCCAAACTATCTTATAATGTCATCTTCCTTCGGTACTCCTTTCATTTCTCCCACGGATTCCATTTCCAAGGGGTTAATCACAATTTAATAGACTGTTATCAGGAGACATTCTTCAATCATCATCAGAAGGAACTAGGGCCTGGCACGCACCGCAGGGCATCTTAGTACTTGATTCACATGATTTGCCTTCAAATTTTTTTTTTTTTTTTTTACATTCTCTCATCATGGTCGCTTTACATTCTCTCATGGGCATTATTGGGCATTATTGCCCGTCAATTTGGCCTCCTTCTGAAGCACAACATGATTGGAACATACGTTAGCCCGTTTAAATGAATTGCGAATTCGCCGTTCATATATACTTCTTCAAAGCAAAGTTTTTCCCAAATGAAAATAATGCCCCTTATAGATGGCGTGGGAGGTGTTTCTTAAAGCTTAGTCCAACATAGCATATTAGTCTTTCTATTCCTGTTCTTATTATTGTTTCCATCTAACCTTTATTCCACACCTTCCCTACAAAACTTGGTAAGTCTTTTCATTCATTCAATAACTCGCTTTTTCGTTCACACTTTACCCATGTATGCTAGTCATATAAATCGTGTCTTGTTTCGGCCATTTTCGTCATTAGGCTTTACTTATCTTCGTGGCCATCCTTATTAAGATTTCTAACCATTTCGCATATTCTAATTTCCTTTTGGTTATCCTAACTTCCCATTCATTTCATACACCTACATTTGTGGAATCCTTAGTGCACTTCCTGGGGGTCACCCATCCCAGAATTGCTCTGGTCCTAGCACGCTTAACCTTGAAACTCGGGTGAAATACGATGCTTTAATGCCAGTATAATCGTGTCCGCTCTATCACACGACCTTTATTACAGTATTTGGAGCAAATTGAAGTCCTCCAGATTTCGAGACTGTTTTCCATAATACGTCCCTCTTTCCATAATTCTTTGTTTTACCCTTCTTATTCCATAATATTCGTCTTTCGTTCTAAACTCCCGCATTCCCAATAATAAGATTTACCTTCGTCGTCACTTCTTATAAGTCCTTCGAGTGTCGTCGTTGGGATCTCCACTCACTATCCCTACATAATAATTTTTCCGTAAAATCGATTATCAATCGTCTCTAAATTCTCCAATAGGCTTTGCTTCTACCAAGCATCGAATGTCATTCGTCTCGATCTTTCGACTATTATCCGTCTTTTCTATAATCATTTTTCACGCCATACCCAAATCCAAAACTCCTCTAGCAAAGTGCATTTCATTTATTACCTACTTACAATACTTTCTTTTCCCCTTTTTTGATGTATCGACTAAATATTCTAATTAGCAACTTCAACGAGAATCTCTTTTATCATGCTCGTTATTTAAACGCCGTTCACATCAAATTTTGATGGTGCCTCACGTAACATACAGTTATATAACGCGTTCCCGTCATTCAAAACTTCTAGTTTCCAATAACAAAACAAATATATCAAAATTCATTTCCGTAGCTTTCGTGTCATCACTTACTTCCTTCTATCGTATGTGAAGCCCACATATAGGAATTTCATCTTCCTATGGCTTGGCTCTATCGCACGATCTAAGACAGAAAGAAGGTCAACAATCCCTAAATGCCCCGTAGCCTCCTGTTTATAGATGTGGCGCGCTTCACACCATAAACAGGACTCTACTGGACACGACTTTGCAGACATCCCCTAGGACAGACCTGCTCTGATACCACTTTGTCACACCCTGATTTTACTAGGGTGTGATGGGCACCCGACCCCACATTCGGAGTCGAGCGAACCCACTGACTCTTATTACATACATAAACTCTTGGACTCTTAATCAGACAAAAATGATAAGTACAACAAATATTTTGGAAACATCGTTTGTAGTTTACAAATCGACAGAATCTGTAATCATATGAAATCTAATGCAAAATACAGAATGACACGTCGGCTGATGGAGCCGCTCACAACTGACATTCAGAACCCACAACTCTGTCTGCAAAGTCTCTAACGATAATCGAACACATAACATGCATAGTCGACTCCTAAAAGCACTCCAGAGCAAATGGAGCTTGCCAACGCCGCCGGATCATCTCCTACAAAGCCCGCACTCATCCGGTGTACCGCGCGGCATGAAACGCACCCCGAAGAACGTGTGGGGTCGTACGAATATGTACCGAGTATGTAAAGCATAAAATACGATAAAGAATCATAACCGAACAGAGGATACGTAACATGAATGTAATAACCGGAGTATCAGAAATGCTTACTCATAAAACCTAAGCAAATGCATAGCAGAAAACATGCCATAGCTGGCTCCCGCCAGGAGACTCGGCAAACAGAAAGTGGTCGCCCCCTGACGCTGGCGCCACAACATATCATATCGATCGAAATGTGCACATATCATAACATATCGATGGCCATATCATATCATATCGAGTGTGTACATGGCACATCATACACCACAACCCATGTACATATATACCGCCCCCTCACACCGAGGCACGGCGAACAATGCGGTGGAATACGCGTGATAACGGATCCGGCCCGGCTCGGTGAAGGAAGCATTGAGGCATCCACGAGCGGAGTAGTGAGAAACTAAATGCAATATATAAAACGTAAAGCATATACAAGAGATCGGACGGAATAATCAAATGACATAACATGAAAAAAGGGTCCGGACAAGGCATAGCACATACCTTTTAAAGACGCGGAGGATTCTTGTCAAAATAGAACTTTTGGGGTCATTTGTGTATATCAAAATATAAAACATATAAAAGCATAACTCAAATGGCGACCTTATAGCGAACATTTGACAATAACTAAAACATAAGTCTTTCGGATAAGTGGTTCGTGTCGAATAGTCTTTTTAAGTAGTTTCAATTCCAAAGTAGGCCATAAGACTCAATAAAATAATTATACAGTTATTCTTTAGAAATTAGAAAGGTATAAGTTTTTCCTTAGTTTCCATTTAAAGGTAGTTTAAATAGGATTTAGGAAAAATTCGGACAAAGTGAGCCCACCTCGACCAAATGAGGTGGCGTATGTAAACTACGTATGTTAAACTTCATAACGTCATCTATGGGGATTTTAAGGTGATCGGATTTCATTTGCACAAGTTCTGAGGGGGTTAGACAATTTTTATAATTATTCACACACTCTTCAATTCAATTCTACTGGATGGAAAAGGGGCGTTTTTGAACGTGGATTCCGAGGAGTAGAGTTGTCCCCGAGGTCCAAATTCAAGCCTAAAATATCTAAGACATGCCAAGAGAAATAATGGGAGAGCTTTACATACCTTTCTTGTCCTTTACGCTTGCCAAAATCCAAATCCCGTTTCGTCCAAAACCTACAAATGGTCACATTTACCAATTGACTATTCATAAGGCTTAAAATTTCAATCTTAACCAATACTTGTCTATAAAAATTTGGGCAGCATCTCCCCTATATATACAACATCCCGAGATTTAACTCGGCTCAAATATCAACAACCATACCAAACAACAATAACAATAATCATCAACGATCGATTTGAACGCATTCTAACATGAATTATCTCCTTTTCCAAATAAGACAACAACTCCCAATCCAACTTTACGCTTTCAAATCAATATCAACATTTCCATATTCATACACTAATTTAAGATCATTCAAACATAGGCCAAGAATATTCCAAGCCATATATCCAATATTCAACAATTCCATCAATTCCATATTCCACCCGAAATTCCTACATATGCAACAAAACCATCACCATACATTTTCTACTTACAAATTCATAATCAACAACAACAATCCACACTTTAACAACTTCATTTCCATAATATCATAAAATCATTCTAAAATGACATAATCATCTACAATCAATTTCAATGCCAACTTAAACCATTTAACCTTCATTACATCATAAGGATCACAAAAACACCAACAATTATTCATAATATTTCCAGCTCCAAAATATTCCATAGAATAGCCCACACATTATTTTCCAAATTTTCCAACCAACCAATTCGCGATATAACTATTTCATAATTTTTATTTCCGTAACGAAGTCGAAATTAATACTAACAACATCAATAGCAACATCCTCCACATTCTACAAGTTAACTACATTTATTTTAATCCAAAATTCTCTTCAAATCTCATTCCATAATTCACAATGCCAACGGACGAATTTATATCGCTATTTTTCCCGTTCTAATCCGTTAAAACTTTAAATAAACTTGTTAGCAATGAAAAGGAACCTTAATATTACCTCAAGTGTGCAGCCACCACGTCCACCCTCTTCTCTTTAGTTGATTTTTAGCTCAAATCGAAGGCAACGCAACGTAGAACACTTTCCTCTTCATGGGCTTCGGGATTCGGGGTTCCGATTTTGGTCAAAAATTGATTTTCTTTCTAGGATCTCCTCTATCTTTTTCTCTAGAGTTTTCTAGGTTCTCTTGGTCTGAAAATTAGAGAGAGATACCGAAAATTGTAATTAAAAAGCATGGGTAATGGGCCTGACCCGAATTGGATTCGGGTTGGGCCGGATTTACTTGTTCAACTCGACCCTTCTGCCTTAAAACGTTCATATCTCCTTATCCCGATGTCACCTGTAGACCCACGACCTACCATTGGAAAGCTAATTCAATTATCTACAACTTGTATTTCTGGGGGTTTTCCCAAATTACAAACTTATAATACCGTTTTTGCCCCTCAAAGTCAGGTCACCCGAAAACGTTTTCTTAAAAATATTCGTTTGGAGGGCTTCCACTTTGATTTGGCCCAAGGGTCCTTCATGAGTTGTGTTTAACTCCACGTATGCGATTCATGTGACTTTTCAGATGTTCCAAAAAAAAATCTCGATGTGTGGGCCCCATTTCAACTTACGAATAGTCCGTACAAAAGTACGGGATACGATACTATCAACGAGAGTTTAAATTACGTAGCAACAACATGACAACATGATTGTCATATCCGAAAATTATGAGGAACACATCATAACACATGTCACGCTCATAATTCCAAACGAATTATCATTTACAAGCCAAAGCAATATCAGTCAAATGATATTTATGAATGAAACTTTAGCAATTGGAGTTACGTATCAAAATCATATGCATACGGATTCTCATTCCAACATAAGTAAGTGATCATATTCGAGAGGTCGGGGGTCAAAGTGATAGCCATATTAAGTTTTATTAACAAGTTGTTAGAACTATACAAAGGAAGTCTTGCGGGCCCACGGACAAGTATCAAACCGATCCGAGAACGCCTATGGAGCTAAGGTCATTATACACTACAACCTCCTACGATCATATCGAGCCGTGAAAGTTACGGTGTTCGTAGTTACGTAGCCTTTTAAGAACAAAAATCCTTTTTATAACATTTATTATCCAATCATGCAAAAGACATAGAGACCATAATTTTACTACATTAAGAATGTGAATATCAAGAAGTGAATAAGAATCATGTATGAGGCTCGGATCGTAAGAATGGAGTTGCCCGAGGCTCGTGTCATAGCTTCATACTTACACTAGGACATGCCAAAAGAAGGAAAGGTTGAGCTTTACATACCTTGGCCGCCCTCCCAAGCTAATCCGACTTACGTCTCGGCTTCTCACAATCCATGATAATGTCATTAGATATCCAACATTAGCCATAAGCATCGAAGAACTCAATTCCAAGCCGTCACTTTATCTACCTAAATTTGGGCAAGATTTCCTATAATCTCAACAACCCCGAGAATTCATCTCGGCCAAATCTTCAACAACAATACCAACAATCATTCCAACAACATCAATAAATAATTTCAAACGCATTCTAACATTAGCAATTCTTCTTTACATAACTCATAAACATCCCATTTACATTCAAATAAACCGCATACAATCAAGCCAACTTCATTGATCATACGTTCAAGTATTAACCGAGACCATTCAAACACGATTTAAGAACATTCCGTAAATCTATACAATATTCAAAATAATCCATCCAACACACCATTGGACCCGAAATCACCAATTTCCATAGGAACAACAACAATACATTTCTTCCTTCGAAATTCATCAATGGCACCCATAATCCACACATTTACAACATTATTTCCATAAATCCAAGAAACTATGTCAAGATCACATTAACTTCCAAATCAGTCCACAACGATTACAACTTCCATTTGAACCATCAAACCTTCATTTTCATCATAGAATCTACCATAACAACAACCAAGAACACTAAATAAAATTTCATTCATTCCTTGTCACCAAAACAGTCCATTCACGGGTTCATCATCAACATCATAATTCAATGAATTCCATTCGTTTCTTCATACAACAACACGTCCAAACCATCTACAAACCATGCAAAAAAGGATAGAATCTTACCTTCTTCCACTTGCCTTCTTCATTCTCGGCTAGGTTGCTCCTTGCAAAACAAATGGTTTTCTTCTTCCAACAACTACTCCATATGATAGAGGACCTTCCATTTGGTTGAAAAGATAGGAGAAAATTATTGCTTTCCTTCAATTTTCCATGGTGCCAAATTCGGCCATACATGGCCGAATATGTTGCTCTTCTTATCTTCAAGTTTCTTGAAATTTCTAAAGTAGAAGATGAATTGTCTTGTTTGGTCATGACTTATATATGTATATATATAGGCACATGGCCGGTTTGCTCCTCTCTTTTTCTCTTGTTATTTCTTTTTTTTTTTCTCCAAGTTTCTAGAATTTTCCTTAAGCTACAAAAGATGAATTCTTCCTTGCCTTAGTCATCTTTTAATTATCTATATTATGCATCCATGTGGCCATGGTCCACTCCACCTTGGATGGCCACCTTGGCCTTTTGGGCCATTCCATGAAATTATTTTTTTCCAACTTTTAGCCTCCAATTTTTCCTTATTCCAAATTTACCCTTAATATTCCATGCCATTTATACTTGCAAGCAACTTGTGCTTTAAAGCAAAGTCGAAACATAGCCTTTTCCTTAACTTTCCGCCACTAGCTCGGAATGTCCCAACGTGCCAAATACGGGATATAACAGGTAGGTTATTATAGAAGATTCGTAGAGGGCTTTTCATCTATTTCAGCCCCATTGACGAAGCTAACCCAGAAGTTAGCTAAATTTCAGTGGAATGATGCTTGTGAGCGTAGTTTTTAAGAATTGAAGGACAGGTTAACTTCAGCACCAATTTTAGCACTTCCAGAAGGGCCAGATGGCTATGTTGCGTATTGCGATGCTTCCGGTGTTGGGCTAGGATGTGTATTGATGCAGCATGGTAAAGTTATTGCTTATGCTTCGAGACAGCTATGAAAACATGAAAAGAATTACCCAACTCATGATCTCGAATTGGTTGGTTTATTCAGCGCATTAAAAATGTGGAGACATTATTTGTATGGTGTGCACGTTGATATCTATACGTATCACAAGAGTCTTCAATACATTTTCAAACAAAAGGAG
>NC_081353.1:2283028-2293897 GCF_029784015.1 Lycium ferocissimum
GCTAACATCTAACTTGGTTAGGAATTTGGCTACCGAAATTTCACAACGCCTCCCCTATAAATATGACGCCCCGAGAATTTATCTCGGCTCGAATAACAACAACAAGTCAACAACAACATCAACAATTACAACAATCGCTACAAATCGCAATATGACATAATTAATCTACTTTTCTTCATAAAGCAATAGCTTCCAACTAACTTCACATTTTCAAACTAATATCAATATTTTCATACTCATTTACTCATTCAAAACCATCAAATGCAATTCAAGAGCATTTCACATTATTTCACCGATTATACCAACGTTTCACCGAAGCCATAATTCGTTTAAAGCTTCCAACTTCCAACATAACCTTCCATAACATATTTTCGCCTTTCAATTCCATTAACAACCATCATAACTTACATCTTACAATTCATTTCCATAATTACATAAACTATAATAAAATCACATACATTTCTCATAACAAACATACAACCAACTTAACTCATTAAACCTTCTATTTACTTCATAACACCATAACAACATAATTAACATACTAAACAAAATCAATTCATGTCCATTTCAATCTACTACAACTCACGGCCAGCCCTCATTTTTACCAACTTCAACCAAATTCTTTTAACTTCCATTTACAACATGAATTCCACAACAACTACAATCATAATACAACATAAAATTCAACCTAACCATAGCCACGCACTATGCACACACACACGGCCTTAACATATATTCACACACACACGGCTACATCCAATTCATGGCACTTCCATAATTTTCATTCCATTCTACATACTTCAACACATATAAATCTTCCATAACATGTAGAAGAATAAAGATTCTTACCTTTCCAACTTCCTTCTACTTGCCAAATCAAGCACTCCCTTAACTGAAGCTTATGCCAACTTGCAGAGCACCTTCCACTTAGTAAGAATTCAAGAAGACACAATTTTTGAACCAAGAACTAAGGCTCCAAAATTTTCCTTTCTTTCTCTTCTTTTTCTCTTGGAGCCGAATTGCTCTTCTTTTTTTTTCTTGATTTTTCTTGTTTTTCTCTTTGAAGTTTCTAGGCTAGTGATCCTTTTAATACTAATTGGCACATGACAAATTTTTAAAACATGGCCTTGGGCCTAACATAGCCGGTTGGGCCCTCTTAAATTTGGGCCTCATTTCTTATTTTTTTCCAAGCCCAAATCTTCATAAATCATGTTTTGCAAATTTCCGAAATAAATTTCCAAATTCCAATTTTGCTCCTTAGGCCTTATTCGGCGTTTTCACGTTCAAATTTCCATAACTAGATACACTTACTAAGAAAAATCCAAATTTGGCCTTATTTCTCACAAACCAAAATTATGTTCCGAGTTTTCCAAATATGCAAAATGCCGGATATAACACCGCACTAGCACCTGTATCGGGATACTTCCCGTAACTCCTTACTCTCGTTGTCCGGCCAGTAGCAAGCATTTGAGTCAACAAACGTATGGCATCTTTCATTTCGCCGATCTCCCGACGCCGGGCACCCGACCGAGAGACCGGAGATACCGGTAGGCCGGGACCGGAGCCGGGGCCGGACGGCGTGCCTCTCTCGCCCTCCTCGGCGACGGGGAGGTGGGGGACTCCGGGCCGGACGCGTATTCCAAAGATAAGTCCGAGCTCTAGTAGACCGGCGGCTTGGCTAATCGCCCTCATCCACGGCCGCCTTGCCCTTCCGGGGCCGCCGTCGCTTTACCTTTCTTAGGCGGCATTACTGAAAGCACACAAGATCATTAAATTAGGGACTTTATGTACAACACCGCTCTATACGCATGATCTACACCATGAAAGAAAGAATGACACCCTATTAATGTCTCGTAGCTTCCTGTTTATAGATGTGGTGCACAACACACCGATAAACAAGACTCTACTAGACACATACCGCGAACATACCGAGGACCGACTCCGCTTCGATACCACTTTGTCACACCCCAACCTTCGTCGTGGTGTGACGGCACCCGACTCTCATCAGAGTCAAGCGAACCCTTAAACGTCAACTCAATTTTTTTTTTTTTTTTAAAACAAGAATTGAAAGTTGTAAATGGAATACCAAAATCGACGCGTAGCTCGAGGCATCTCAAACATGATATATAGATACATACAACATAAAACAAGGCGAGCCAAAGGCCTCCGCCATTTCGTACAACAAAATAACGGCCGACAAGGCCAAAACAAGAACTACGACTCCCACGCTCGTTCGCGTACTTCTATAGAGTATAACCCGTACAATATATAAAGCTATACCAAAATAAGGCGATGCTCTCCGGAGCAAATGGAGCCGTCCGACTCCCTGCTATCTCCCTCTAAGAAGCCGGGTCCCCCGGTCGCGTCCCCGAACTCCGCGGGCATGAAACGTGCCCCCGAAGAAAGGGGGGCACGGAATATGTACCGAATATGTAAAGCATCACCGAAGCAAGAAATAGGAGAGTTCAACAAGTAAACAAGTTTAGATTACATCGAAAAAGTACAACGTAAAGCAAGTTTAGATTACCCGACATGAACTAAATGTTTAAATAAAATAGTCCTTTCGGACGGCCGCTTCCTACCTAATAATAATAACAATGATAGTAATAACAATAGCAATATCAATAATAGTAGTACTAGTAATCCCCTTCGGTGTGTACCTGTTCCGACATACGTCTATCCCGGCCCCTTCGACATGCCGGTCCCGGAATAAAATAATGGTTCTTCGGGCATGTCGGTCCAACATACGTCTATCCCGGCCCCATCGACATGCCGGCCCCGACATAATCCTAGCCCCTTCGGCATGTCACTCGCGGCATACGGCTACCCCGGCCCCATCGGGCATGCCACTCGCGACATAATACTAATCCTAGCCCCTTCGGGCATAATAATAATAGTAGTAATAAGAATAAAATCTCACACCCCTTCGGAGTGGTTTTGGAAAAGTCGAATAATAAGATATCGCACTCCCCTTCGAATGGTTTTGAAAAGTTTTATAAAATATCACACTCCCTTCGGAGTGGTTTTGTGAAAAGTTTTATAAAATATATCACGAATGGTTTTGAAAAGTTTTATAAAATATCCCTTCGGAGTGGTTTTGTAAAGTTTTATAAAATATCACACTCCCTTCGGAGTGGTTTTGTAAAGTTTTATAAAATATCACTTAATGGGGTCATTTATGGAAGTTTCAAGGCAATTCGATTACATTCCTGCAAGTTACGGACGTTTGAGCATCTTTCCAACAAAATATAAGGATTCTAGTTCAATCGCACTGAATGAATAGTGCTCCATTTCAGAATTGGATTTCGATGAACAATAACCCCGAGGCTCAAATTCAAGCCTAGTATACCTAGGACATGCCAAAAGAAGGAGAGGATAGCTTCACATACCTCACGGGTGCCTTATGCTCGCTTGAGCTCAATTCCCGTTTCGTCCCCGTAATCGCAAATGGTCACCTTTACCAGCATTTACTATTCACGAGAGTTAGCATTTCAATAATGAGTTCATACTTGACTACCGAAATTTCGGCAAAGATTTCCCCTATAAATATAGCATCCCCGAGATTCAACTCGGCTCAGAATAACAACAACCAACCCAACACCAACATCAACAACATCAATAATCGCTACAAAGCACATATGAACACAAATAGTCTTTCTTTCTATATAATACATCGACTTCCATTCTAACTTCATACTTCTCATCCAATATCGACATTTTCATATTCATTTACTAATTCAAGACCATTCAAACACATTTCAACACATTCCTCCTTATTTCTCAAAATACTCAAGTTTTCCATCAAACCATAAGCCAACCCAACTTCCTACGATTTCAACCAATTTACAAAATTGCATTGTCATCTTCCAAATTCATTCACAACAACATTAATTCACACCTTAGACCATTACTTCCACCATTACATAAAAACCATATAAAATCATATAATTTCCCATAACAACATACATGCCATTTCAACGCCAACTTGCGTCGCTAAGCCTTTATTTACGTCACAAAAATCACAACAACACAACTAACAAGCTAAGAAAAAATCAAATTCATCACCTTCCCACTCCATGTGGCTCACGGCCACATCCATAATCCACACACACACACGCCATGCACACACACGTCACACTTTCATAATTCTCGTCTACTTCTAATCATCATAACATATAAATTTATTCCATAACTAGAAACATAAGAATCTTACCTTTTTCTTGAATTTCCAACTTTCCGCAAACGGAGTTCTTTCTCCAAACCAATTATACTACGTCGAAGAGCGCCTTGAGCTCGTTAAGAATTCGCGAAGAACAAGATTTTTGAGTCAAGATTGAAGGCTAAGAAATTTTCTTTTTTTTTTCTTTCTCTCTTTCTCTCTTGGCCGAAGGCCCTTCTTTTTTTTTTCTAGTTCTTGCTTTCTTTCTCTTGAAGTTTCTTGAACTTGGCTTGCCTATATATTATTTAGCACATGGAAAATAAATTAAAATTTCCATGGGCTTGGCCATGTATGGCCGGCCACCTTGCATATTGGGCCTAAATTTTCTTTTTTTTTTTTTGAGCCCAACTCATGAGTAATCTCATTTTGAAATTTTCCGAAACTAATTTTCGAAATTCCAATTTTTGTCCTTAACCTTCCTCGATATTTCCGCATCCATACTTCCATAAACAACATTCATATATAAAAAAAATAATCCAAACATGACCTTATTCCTTATAAGTCAAGGTTATTTCCAAATTTTCAAATACGCAAAAATGCCGGATGTAACAGTATTATTACGCATTGTATTATAAGCTTTACATGTTATAGATTTTATTTGAATGAAAAGGATGAAAAGCATATTTGACTTTCCGAAAAACTTCCGTTATGTATTTATGTTATGGCTAAGGGCCCAGTATGATTTTGAATGTCACAAGAGTCAGCGGGTTCGCTCGGCCCTAGGTAAGGGTCGGGTGCCCATCACACCCTATCGGATTAAGGGTGTGACAAATGAGATCGAGCAAGCAATAGAATAGTTAAACGACAAAAGTATGTGAGGCTAGTCCTTTCTTTCTAAGGCATGAATCTTATAGCATAAATTTTCTCCTTCTTCATGAATCTCCTATCTTCAAGAAAACCAAGAGTCCTTGTTCATGAATAGTCATATGAGATAAGAGATACACTATGAGTACGACAGTGATGATGATAAGCCAAAGTCTAAAGATTCTAGAGTCCATAATATGATGCTCCTATAGAGCTAAAATTCTTTCTATAATCTATTGATGTTGTTCATTATATACACTCACCTTATATGCTAATTTCTTCAAGGTGAGGCAGAATGTGTATGAATGCTCCATAATGGAATCGGGGGTTCACGACCTTATGTCACCCCGATAAAGCATAGTTGTCCTTGAGTTTCCACGCATGCAATATGATGAGTATACTATGATGATGATGTTACACCGCGCCTATATGGCCAGGCAGTCACAGCTAAGGCGGGCAGCGTATACACCATGGCCAGATGGCATGGGCAAACACCACTAGTGGGCGGCATGAGATGGTACCCCGGACGCAGGCTAATGCAAATGATTATTACACCGTACCTATATGGTCGGGCAGCTTATACACATATGCATATATAATATAATGATGATTATGAAAGTAAGCCAGCATGCATTATTTCTTTTATGATTCACAGTCAGTTACACATTACTCCTCGTTTGATGCTTCCCTATTTCATTGATGTATTATTATTGTTATGCCGTACATACTCAGTCCAATGTTCGTACTGACGTCCATTTTTTTGGACGTTCGTGTTCATGCCCACAGTAGACAAAAAGGAGGTGATCAGGACTCAGTGAGCTATTAGCTGATTGAGAGCACTCCATTGCCTCGGAGGTGCCTTTGATTTATTCTTTTGATATATTCACGTTTTGGGCATGACGGGGTCCTGTCCCGTCCCTATGTCTAGTACTCTAGTAGAGGCTCGTAGATTCGCAGCGGGTAGTATGATCTCGCAATTTCTCATGTATATATATATATATATATATATATATATATATATATATATATATATATATATATATATATATATATATATATATATATTATTTTGATAGCCGAAGGGCTCGTGTTTATAAAGTGAATATGTCTCAAATGTTAATAGTTTTCCGTGATTATGTGCATAAGAAGTACGAATGAAAGCAGATGAGTAATAGAATGAGTGGTGCTCGGTGGTTAGCCCCGGGTGCCTGTCATTGCCCTAGTCGAGTCGTGACAAAAGTGGTATCAGAGCAATTTAGTCCTAGGAAGTGTCTACGAGCCGTGTCTAGTAGAGTCTTATTTATGGTGTGTTGCGCGCCACGCTAATAAACAAGAGGCTACAGGGCATTTAGGAAAAATGACCATCTTTCTTCTTATGAGATCGTGCGACAGTAGCCGTGTATAAGATTTTATCCTCCCTATAGTAGTGCTATGATTTTTAAATGCCGCCAAAGGGAAAAGCTAAAGCCGCCTAAGGGCAAGACTACGATGAAACGACGGGCGTAAAAGAGAGCCGCCAATGAATGTAGATGTGGGTGAATCACATAACGAGGCTCCATTTAATACTTCTTCTACCCCGCCTATTACAAAAGAGCAAGAGTGGGCTTCGCCCTAGCTCCTATGCCTCAGCTTCCTCCACTGGGGCCACTTCGGGTCAAAAGTGACCGAGGCCATTCATTTATTGACGTTGTGCCTAGTTACCGCCTGTGCACAACGACAAAACGCGAGCCCAAGTGATTGGTCGACAAGTACTAGAGCTCATGACTTCATGAGTTTGAATCCTCCGGAGTTCTTCGGGTCAAAGCCGGATGAAGATCCGCAAGGCTTTATTGATGAGATGTTGAGGACATTAAAGATTATTCACTCCTCCAAGACTGAATCTGTGGAGTTGGCATCGTATAGACTCTGGGATGTGGTGGTCTTATGGTATAATAATTGGTTAGTGTCGAGAAGAAAGAATGCGCCTTCTCCCGTTTGGCAAGAATTTGTAGATGCTTTCATTTGCCATTATTTTCCACCTGAGGTCCGCCGAGTTAGAGCGGATAGATTTCTAAATCTGAAATAAGGGAATATGAGTGCCCGGGAGTATAGCCTTCAATTTAATTCATTGGCTAGATTTTCCCCGACTATAGTGGCCGATATGGGAGATCGGGTGCATAGATTTGTGAGTGGCTTAGGGCCACATTTGTTCAAGGATTGTTTCACGGCTTCATTGCAAATTCAAGCCCATGCCCAGAATCTAGAAGGACAACAACATCCGCAGAGGGGTGATCGTGATATTGATAGAGGGCAAAACAAGGAGGCCGCATCTATGGGAGCGGTGTGATTATAGAGGGGGATCAAGGCAAACCCACATTCTAGACACTCGTGCCGATCGGTGACTGGTGCACCTCCCCGATTTACAAAGCGGAGATTTGATCGCTCCTATCGTTCGTGACAGGATCGAGTTCGAGGGCCTCGGTGTTCGCGCTTGGGGAAGACTATAGCCGTAGAAGACCTCCAAAGACCGCGACATGCAGCCTGGGGCCGCGGTAGATTACATTCCGAACAGTGTCACCAGGGTTCGGATGCTTGCTATGCTTATGGCTAGGTAGGGCACATGATGAGAGATTGTCCGTCTATGAGCGGTAGAGTTGGGGTCCGGACAGATCGGGCCGGCCGGTTCATCTTCGTGCGCCCGTAGAGGCGTACTTCTCGTATTCCAAAGGCCGAGGTAGAGGCCGATGGGGGGTATCTACTTCAGGTGCCACTCAGCCCCGCATATATGCTTTAGCCGGACGACAGGACCTTGAGTCCTCCCCAGATGTGGTTACAGGTACATTGTCCGCATTTTCTCATTATATGTATGCATTGATAGATCCGGGTTCTACCTTATCTTATATTACTCCGTATGTTGTTGGTCGTATTGGGGTGAAAACCGAGCCAATTAAACCTTTTGAGGTATCTACTCTGGTTGGTGATCCCATGATAGCTAGACAAGTGTACAAAGATTGCATAATTGTGATATGTGACCACCAAACTAAAGCTGATTTAGTTGAGCTGGAAAGGCTAGATTTCGATGTAATTATGGGTATGGATTGGTTGGCCTCATGCTATGCTAATGTTGATTGCCGAATGAAATTAGTTCGATTTCAATTTTTCGGGAGAGCCCGTACTTGAATGGAAGGGTAATACAAAGCATCTCCAAGAGGTAGGTTTATTTCCTACCTTAAGGCAAGAAAGATGATAGCTAAGGGCTATATTTATCATTTAGTCCGAGTTCATGACACCGAAGCAAAGTCGCCAACTTTTCAATCCGTTCCGGTAGTGAATGAATTTCCGGGCATATTCCCAGATGAACTACCAGGTCTTCCTCTAAAAAGAGAAATTGATTTTGCTATTGATGTGTTGCCGGATACCAAGCCTATTTCCATTCCTCCTTACCGAATGGCTCCGGCAGAGTTGAAAGAGCTAAAGGCACAGTTGAAAGATTTGCTCGAAAGCGGGTTTATCGACCCGCCCTCATCACCGCGGGGGAGCACCAGTTCTATTCGTAAGGAAGAAAGATGGCTCCCTACGAATGTGCATCGATTATAGACAGCTGAATAAGGTGACAATAAAGAACAAATATCCTCTTCCAAGAATTAATGATTTATTTGATCAATTACAGGGCGCCAAGTGGTTTTCCAAAATAGACTTGAGGTCGGGCTATCATCAAGTGAGATTTAGGGAAGAAGATATCGCTAACACAGCTTTCAGAACGAGATATGGCCATTATGAATTTCGGGTGATGTCATTTGGGCTAACTAATGCCCCGGTAGTGTTCATGAATTTAATGAATAATGTATCAAGGCCTCTCTTGGATCTATTCGTAATAGTATTCATTGATGATATTCTGGTGTACTCTCACACAGAATCAGAACATGCCGATCATTTACGTATTGTTCTTGGAATTCTTCGAACTCGAGAATTGTATGCTAAATTTTCAAAGTGCGAGTTTTGGCTAAATTCTGTGACATTCTTGGGTCATGTTATTTCAAATGATGGCATTCGAGTTGACACTCAGAAAATTAAAGCTGTGAAGACTTGGCCAGGGCCTACGACGCCTACAGTAAGTTCGTAGTTTTACGGGATTGCGGTGTTATTATAGAAGGTTCGTAGAGGGCTTTTCATCTATTTCAACACCATTGACGAAATTAACCCGAAGCCGCCTAAATTTCAAAGTGGAATGATGCTTGTGAGCGTAGTTTCCAAGAATTGAAGACGATTAACTTCGCCGTACGCTTTAACACTTCCGGTGGGCGAGATGGTTATGTTGTGTATCAGGATGCTTCCGGCGTCGGGGTTAGGTGTGTGTATTGATGCAGCATGGTAAAGTTATCGCTTATGATTCGAGACAACATGCGGAAACATGAAAAGAACTACCCAACTCATGATCTCGAATCGTCGCGCTTATTCATGCATTAAAGATGTGGAGACATTACTTTTATGGTGTGCATGTGGATATCTATACAGATCACAAGAGTCTTCAATACATTTTCAAACAGAAGGAGTTGAGTCTGCGGCAGCGGCTGTGGTTAGAATTATTGCAAGATTATGATGTGAATATTTTATACCACCTCGGAAAGGCAAATGTAGTAGCTAACGCGCTTAGCCACCGATCAATGGGCAGCCTATGTGAAGTTCCTTCGGGGAAGAAAGAATTTGTTATATCCCGTACTTCGTACGTTGGGACATTTCGAGTTAGTCGTGAAAAGTTGAGGGCAAGACAATTTCGGGATACGAGGTCGAGATTTGTAACCTCCGATTCGGTTTTAATGCACAAGTTGCATATAAATGTTATTGGCATGGAATATTAAGGGCAAACTTGAAATTTGGAAATTTTAGTTCATGACATGTTGGAGTAGGCCCCACCCATGGTTGGCCAATTGCCTTGAGCCAAGAAATGGTACATGTGCTCATTTCATACTTGTGGAAGTTGTATATATATATGCACGGATGACAAGGCAAGATCACAAATTCATCTTTTGTGACTTAAGAAATTTCTAGAAAATTGGAGAAAAAGAAAACAAAAAAAAAGAGAAAAAAAGTGCACATGACCGGCCATGTGCTCATATATATATATATATATATATATATATATATATATATATATATATAAGTGATGGCAACAACAAGGCACAATTCATCATACTTACCTTAAGAAAATTCAAGAAGATTGGTGAAAAAAAAAAAAAGAGGGCAGTCGGCCAAGAGGGGCTGGCCGAACATGGCCCCTAAACTTTGATCTTGAAAAACTATTTTCTCCTTATCTCTCTACTAATTGGAAGGTCCTCGTCAACGTGGAGTAGTCGTTGGAGCAATTGAATTGTTCGTTGTGGTCATGAACACTCCTAGCCGAGTGAAGAAACCAAGTGGAGAAAGGTAAGATTCAATCTCTCGTTTCACATGTTATGCATGGTTTGTATGTTTTGGAGTGTGGAAATGAATGGAATTCATGAGATTATGGTGTGTTGTGTTGTGGCCGTGTATATGTAGTGTGGTGTAAAAGTGTAGAACTAATTTTATGTAGTATTTTGGTTGTTGTTTGTTGTGGATTATATAATGAAAATGAAGGTTTAATGATCCACGTTGAAGTTGTAAGTCGTGTGGGCTATTTTGGAAGCGAATGTAATTGTAATATGATTTCTTGTATTGATGAAAGTGATAATGCTAACGTATGGAATTGTTGATATAATTTATGAGTTTGGAAGAAGAAAATGTGTTATTGATGTTCCTAAGGTAGTTGAAGGATTTCGGGTGGAATGGCCTATTGTTTGGGTTGTTTTGAATATTGTATGGATTGCTTGGAACGTTCTAAAATCTTG
>NC_081353.1:2293997-2324522 GCF_029784015.1 Lycium ferocissimum
TTTGGAAATTTCATTTTTTTTTCTTCTATTTTAGGAAAAAAATGGGTGTGCATTGGTATTTATAAAAGATACATATACAGATTTCAAAACATATCAAATGGGGAAATATCTCTTTATGAAGATAGGGCGGAACGTTATTCAATTTTGACGGGTTTTTTAAAAACCCGGATCTCGTTTTTCCCCTTTTATCGTGTCGTTGGCCCCGGGACTTTCCCAAAATGGAAGGGAGAAGAAAGTAGTTTTTGGCTTTTAAAGGGTAAGAAACCCTCTCTTTTATATATTTTTAAATTTTTGTCAACTAGCGAAATTGTGGGATGGAAACATGAAATTATCCCGCAAATCGTAAAAGTCGTTGTGGTTGTTGTCGTGTAGGTTGTTGGTGGTTGATTGAGTTATTTATGGGCTAAATTTAAAGATTCGATATGATTATTTCTTTCGTTGTTGTTGGTATTGTTATATAATGGGAATTTAATTGGAATTTGGGGTACGAGTTATAAGAAATGCCCCCGTTTTCCCGTTAAGTTCTTAACTAATCAAAATACTAATCAAGAAGTATGAACTAAGAAGTGATTCCCATAATTTATTGGTTGTATATTTATAAGTTTGGGAAGTTGTAGTTTATTAATAATAGTGTTACTCTCATATTAAATAGGCTAAAGGGTCGGTGAAGCAAGCTTGGTTACGTTTGATCTACGGCAGGTATGCAAGGCCTATTCTTTCTTTCGGCAAGTCCTAGATGAAAGTATGATACGATATGAACTTTGGGGTAACTCTATGCACAAGTTTCGAGCATGTTTTATGATTCTTATTCAACACGATATTGACATTGCTAAGATGATCGGGCTATTGCCCAAAGTCTTTTATATGTTGAATATTAAATGATGCGCTAAAAGTTTCTATTCCTAAAGGATTCTATAATGAATAATGTCTTTAACTTTCATAATTTGTCTCGGATTGATTTGATACATGTCTATGACCCACGAGACTTTCCTTAATATAGTCTTAATGGCGTTTAGAGAAAACTTAACATGACTATCATTTTAATACTCAAGCGTTGATTAGTTTACTTATCTATTGAGTCTCGAAAAAGATGATTTATATGTATATGGTTACTCGGCTACTCTGCTCGTGCACTCTTGTTACATCTTTCAACGAGTCCGGGCAGGGACATGTTCTCGTGCACAGCTCCACTGCATTATTCACCGAGTCCCTCACTAGAGGGCCGGGAGACGTTATATGTATATGTATATGATGATATGATGATACGGGGATGGCGGCCAGGATGACATATGATGATGTTATTCACCGAGTCCCTCACTAGAGGGCCGGGACACGTTATATGTACATGTATATGATGATTTTATTTACCGGGTCCCTCGGCTAGAGGGCGGGACACGTTATATATGCATATGTCCGGGATGATTATCTAATTATGTTACGAGTCCCGCTGATGGGCGGGTACGGTGTATGATAATGATATGCGTAACACTTTACAAGGCACGAGGTACGGTGATTTCATGATTATCATACTTGTCTCACTGAAAATCTCATCGATTATGATGTTCCTTAATGTATTTCATGCTTTATATACTCGGTACATATTTAAATGCGACCCGCTTTTCTTCGAGGGCTGCGTTTCGTGCCGTAGTCACGGATGCTCGATTTGATGATCCTTCCGCTTGGGACTTCCACTCGGCCGTCTTGGAGTGCCTCGGGTACGGAGCCTAGACTTTTGGCACGGATCTGGCGATATATGTATATCTTTACTCGGGGGTAGGCGGGGCCACACATTCGTCATGTTACTGTTGATACTCTTAAAGGTCTGTAGACATACGTGTGGGGTGTATATAGATGTTGTTCAGCTGTGTCGATATGACTTATTTTGGGACGTTCCCGTACGTAGTGGCAGCCTTGTTGACTTGCGTATATATATATGTATATATATATATTGGGATGTTGTATGTAATGGCAGCCTTGTTGGCTTGCGTATATGTTTGGGGATGTTCCCGTACGTTGCGACAGCCTTGTCGGCTTGTGTATTATGATATCTTTTGATTAGTTGTCTCATCGGAGACGGAGTTACCATGATATATGTATGTGGCGTTTTAAGATGACGTATGTTTTTCCAAAGTTTCTATATGATGTTCGGCTTCGGTTTGATTATGCAATAGATAGGTATACGAGTGTCCAGTTCGGGCACTAGTCACGGCCTACGTGGTTGGGTCGTGACACGACCTATATTTTGGATATTATTTTGATAGCCTCGTCGGCTTATGTACATTGATATGGGCATAGTTGCTAATGATGATATAGATGTGTTGTTATGAATGATGAATGAAATTATGACTTAGCTATGTGGCTCACCTAGATGTAATGTGAAAGTATGTTAAGAGGTGCCCGGGTGGGCTAGCACCAGGTGTCCGTCGCGGCCCTCCGGTTGGGTCGTGACACAGGGTTATCCGTCTTAGGCCCGATTAGTGTGCACGCGATAAGTATCATACCCGGCCACATCGCTCGGTGTTACATAATAGTCATACATAGACACATATACATAAGATCTCATAATCGTCTTCGTCATCATTACTATTGTCGTCTTATTTTACATCTATCCTTATAGGATCGCCCCGTCCCTATAAGGAATTTAGTAGCATACGTAGAATATAACGAGAATCATGAGCTTTAGTAGCTTTAATGGTAGGTCATTTGGAGGTCAATATAGACTCATGAAAGAATAGATATATAGCCAAGGAACCATGCCTTATTGAAAGAAGGGTTAGCCTTTACATACCTTTTTGTTTAGCTATTCTATCGCTTGAACATTCTCATGATGCTCGCGTTTCTACACGCCCATTTAGAGTTTATACTAACATTAGATAATCGATAGCTTAGCATACTTGACTAAAGCTAGAAAATTAGACGAATCTCCTTTGCTTATACAAATTCCTCCATATCATATATACGACTCCCAAATATCTATAATAATATTCCACGGCATACCGCCATGATAGTCTTTTCACCTACGTTATCCATATTTCCCAATTCACTTCAAATCATCATATCCGTAGTCATAGCACTTTGCTTGTTCATTCACTCGTATACAATGTCTATCCCATGTTCTTAATGTCATTTATAATATAATTATAATCACAACATATCAAGAATCATGACTCGTTCAAACTCTTACTCAAAAATGATACTATTCTCATTAAAGCCCATTTCTATCTCTTCTACAATGCGGGTCTTTCGACCCCTCGATACTTTAAACAACATGGAAAGACCACCCAAAACTTATCTTAGATGGTGTAGGAATGGACTTTGAGTGGAAACACTTCACTTGAGAAAAAACCACAGCTTCGTCCATAAGGTTTTCTTGACTCTGGCTAACTAAAGAGCTTCATATGCTAGATTCCTTAGATTGGTGATATGTGCCTTGGATCTCCTTTGGATTCTTGTATAAGAAATGTATGGAATGTTCTAGAGACTTGGAGAGAAGTGGAGAAGTGTTAAAATGAAAATAGTGAAGTTGGATCATATTTATACACTTAAGAATAACTCAGCCCATTGGGTGTTAAACAGACACTTATATGGTCCGCATAACATTGTACGGTCTGTATAAGTGGTCGTGGCTCACCATCAGGGAAATCACCTTCCTGCTGGGGGTTATACGGACCCCTTATACGGACCGTATAAGTGGTCGTATAACTCTACTTCCCCGAAATAATTTTCGTCGTTTCGTTCGATCTCCGATCCTTATGGAACCTTCTTAACACTTGTTCAAGACCTCATTAACAATCTAAAGGATGCTATAACTCTTCTCCCAGACATCATTAAGCCATCATTAACTTGTTTCTCGTAAATTCTTCCCGATACATAACGCATACCTTGCCTTCTTGGCAAACTTTCTTCTCTTACCTCGAATGTCTCTGAAATCTCAATTAGGGTCATCAAATGCTATTTCTTACTTATTGAAATACCGTATAGCTCGTGCCCTTCGTTAGTCTATTCACTGTGCATCAACGGAAAACTTTTCGAGGTGTAACAACTTCGGAGCTACAGTCTATGTAGTATTGGTCTTTATGATCACTTGTATTCTATGTAGAGGCTCGTAGTCATATGTGTATAGTTAGACATTTCATAACCCTACCGGTTCATATTATTGTATGATATTTTGGCAGCCTTGTCAGCTTGTGATGATGTGTATAATTGTTGAGGATTGTATGGAAATGTGTTGTTATCTTGTGGCATATGCCCTTACAGACCATGATACCCATGAGCTATCTTTGTGGTCCACCTAGAGATGATTATGAGATGTATGTTTAGAGGTGCTCGGTAGGTTAGTTCCTAGTGCCCATCATGGCCCTCTGGTTGGGTCGTGACAAAAGTGGTATCAGAGCAGTTTGTCCTAGGGAGTGTCTATGAGCCGTGTCTAGTCTGTCTTGTTTATGGGTGTGAAGTGCGCCACCCTTATAAACAAGAGGTTGCAGGGCATATAGGAACCATTGACCCTTCCTTCTCATCTTAAATCGTGTCGTAGAGCTAAATTATAGGATGTGATGTCCCTGATTCTAACCCTAAATGTTTTTATTGTGGATAAGCAGTTGACTATGCCGCTATGAGGTAGTTGATGAGAATTGAAGTTGACACTCTGAAAGGTATGTTTCTTGCCTTACGGATATTTATAAACTTTGATATAAGAACTTGAGCTAGATGTTACGGGTAATTGTGATTGCTCTGTGAGGCACTGGATGTGTTTTCGAAATTTGTGTGCAGGAATAAGCGAAGAAGTATAGGGGAAACTCTGCCAAAATTTTTACAAATGGAATTATTTGAATGTCTATGCTACAAAGAAAGAATGAAGGAAAAATGTGACAATCGGATGTTTGGTAAGTTATGATTGAATGAACAATTATGAGACACTTTCAAAGAGAAGTTTTAGAATGATTTTAATTTAATTTAAGGGAAGAACCCTGGAGGGAGAAAATGATTAGTAATTAAAGGAACTGGAATGAGTTGCATTTGAGATTTCGAGGAATTGAGAGTCATTGAAGATATAAGGAAAGTTGACACCAAGAATTTAAACGCAGTATTACGATTTATAGATTGGTGAGTAAGAGATAACGAAAAGATATTGATATGGGAAAGGAAGTTAGGGGGAAAGTTTTACTCGTGTTTATATATATATATATATATACATAAGATCAGGACGGGTTGATGACAGGCACACAAACTTATTTTATTGGACTTTGCTATATGATATGAGTTTACATTGGGATTTAGAAGTCACCAGTCATTCGACTTCAAGGGGATTCTGAGTATTTGATAGTTGGTACTATTATGAGAATCATTATGGCCGAGTTACTTCGGGCATTAATGATGACCTTGAACTCAAGAATGAGAAATGGTTAGGTAAGTTGGATTGCAATTATGATTGTTTTCTAGATTGCTTTTATAACTTCTAAATGTGATGTTGCTTGGCCGACGAAGGAAGTAGAGACCGTATCAACCTTAGGAATATGTGGTGTATTTCTAGCTAATCCTTATAAGAAGGATTGACTCGATTTTAGAACGGGTGTTGAAGGTTATTTGACGATAGAGAAATTAGGTGCGATGTTGGTTTATGTGTAAGCAGAGAAAAGAGTAGGTGTATAAGTGAAGATAAAAATCGGAAGGATCGATTCAATTGCTACAGGAAAGTAAAGGATGCGAGGTTGATTATCTTAGACAAAGAGACAGGGTACAAGTACGAGTAAAGATTTTTAAGTAAAGTTATATCGCCAGGATTTATAGTTAGGACGTAGAAAGATATGCTAGGAAGACCTATAGATTTAGACATACGAAAAAAGAATATGAGAAACCAGAATAGTCGAGGGAAATTAGGAGCATATGAGCTTTACAATTAGAATTTCGAAATGATCGTGAGGTATGAGTTTGGCTAGCTGGGCAGAAAAAAGAGAGGGGAGATGTATTAAAGCCATAGATTCAGGACAAAATCAAATGGCAACGGGATATCTCGCAAGAAAAGGTGTTGAAAAGTGATAAAAATATAAGTCACGAGTGACTACATCGAGTATTATGTATACCCTTATGATTGATTTTATGACATGTTAAAAGTATTGATTGTGTTGTATGTCATAATTGACGTAGCAAGCGCTACAGAGAGAATTAGGATTGGGTTTTCTCGGGAATTATAGTCAGATAGCGGTAACACGACCAAATATGTAAGCACGAGCATTAGGAAAAAAAGGTTATGATATCATGAAGGGGAGAGAAACTTGGACAAGGAAAACGTATACCCATTGAGGATCAGGTAATATATTTGAGGAAAAGGTTAGGATGAAAGCAGGAAAGCAGACAATAGGATCAAATTTAAATAAATCAACGGGAGATAGAGCAATGTTGTACGTGACAAAGGATGAATGTGAGTACCCCGGAACCAACCTATACGTATTCATAACCAGAACCAAAGAAGGTTGTAAATAATGGACAAAGGTGCATCCTTGAGAAGAAATAAATAGGTCTTATGAGAGCGACGAGGAAATTTTAAACTCCTGAGATTTAACCATGAGAATGGATGTGTGAACCCATGATTGGTACGTCTATTTAAGGGGAGAAAGTACCCCAAGAATAGATTTTCAGCAACAAAAGCTATTCGCACTCGTAACCAAACACTCCAAAGTCTCCTAAGCTGAGAGTAAAGAATGACTAATGGAAACAGGCGTTTTACAAGTAAAAGAAAACAAAAGAAACTATGAGGACTAAAGGAAGGAGGAGGTGTCAACGAATTGGTTAAAGGGAATTATGTGGCCACCAATAATAAGGAGGAGGTTAATGAGTCAGTAGGCTTGCCCAAAGGAAAAAAATTGAAATTATAAGACAATGGTTGTGTGAAAGATGCAAAGATGCGATCATGAAGAAAGCCGAGAAAAATTGAGATATATATATATATGTGTGTGTGTGTGTGTGTGTACAAGTTGTAGTATCATAAAGGAAGATGAAGACTCGAAGAAAGAAGAAAGGAAAAGGGTGTACTTTGTGAGGATTTCATGATAAGAACAAGAACCGACAGAACACTAGAAGGACCATGATGCATGGTTGTGATGCAAACAAGTACTTAAGAAGAATTGTGGGACAAAATGAGCTAAGCTAATGAGAGGACGAGTCGTGGGAATGGATGGTGTGGAGTATCAACCTTTAATGGTATAGTATAGACATAAATCAGAATTTGGAAACCTAAAGCAAGGAGAATTTCAAGGATATTAAGAAGATAGTCGTGGAAGAAGACTAGGGTTAAAGGAGCGTGATATAGTCGGACACTCCATAAGGAGCCTAATAAATTCCGATGTCCCCATTAATTCATTAGCCTAGGGGACTACTAGTCATGAAAGGTAGAAGTGAAACGTCAATAAAGAAGGCATCTGAATTGTATCCGATATGAATAAGCATTTTGATTTGATACAAGAACTCAACTAGCAAAAAAAAAAAAAAAAAAAAAAGGAAATAAGTTAAACCATGCGATGAAAAGAACTCCGGCATTATATGGAATAGAGAAGTTGAAGGATTGCTAAGGACGGTCAGATGACTATCAAAGACGGTTAATACTCGAAGGTTATGGGTATATGAGAACATCCTTTAAAAGGGGGGAAGAACAAATTCAATTCTATGATGAACTACAATATTCCCAAGCTCAAAAGAGGGAAATATACTGGATTGAAGGAGCCAAAATTCGAGATGAACCGATATGTCAAGAATGTTCTAAAGAAAAGTGAGAATGGATTAAATGTGTCACGACCCAACCCCATAGGCTGCAACTAGTGCCCGAGTTGGGCACTCGTACTCACCCATTAATCAGAATCAACATACAAATAACTTATACATACAGAAAAGTAATATGTCGCCCCAAAGCTGTCACAAATATATATGTACATATCGTAGTCACAACTTTCAGCAGACGATACATATACAAAGATCAGACGCCGTCTCAGACCGTCGCACATAAGCATACATATCGCACATAAGCCGGTAAGGCCATCATAATACAGGGGGACGTCCAGAACACAAATCACACAGACACAACTGTACAATAACTGCCCACAACCCACACGTGTATGTCTACAGACCTATAAGAGTAATAACAGAATTATATGACGGGACAGGGCCCCGCCGTACCCCTGAATAGACATATACATAACAAAGGTGTCTGTACCCAAAACATAGGCTCCAGAACAAGGGAGCGCTCCAAGATAGCTGAATGAGAATCCTAAGCTGGCGGTTCACCAAAACGAGTATCTGTACCTGCGGGCATGAAACACAGCCCCCGAAGAAAAATTCGATACGAAATATGCGGGTATACAAAGCATGAAGTACGATAAACAGGATCATAATCGGAACAAAAAGTACGAGAAAATAAATGCAAAATCCGAATACCAAAATGCTTACTTTTAAAAACACAAATCATGCAAGGGCTCGGGAATATGGTCGCCCGCCGTCATTGGCGCCATAACACATCATACTCCAGAAGATTTCAAATCTCGTAACCGGCATATCACATAACACATCATAACGCCATAACACATCATAACACCAAATATATACGGAACCCGGCCCTCTAGCGAGGGGCTCGGCGAATCGGAACACATCATACTCCGGAATATAACATAGTGCGCACGATAACATAACCGGCCCGGGACTCGGCGAAAGATATAACAACAAGATGCACGAGCAGAGTCGTGAGTAACCATATGCATAAAAATCATCACTATAGAATCAATAGACAAGTGAATAATCAACGCTCGAGGGTCAAGACGATAGTCACATTAAGTCCTTTCAGAAAGTCGTTAGAACCAAACATAGAAAAGTCTCGGGGGCCCACGGACAAGTATCAAACCAATCCGAGCCCGCCTATGAAAGTTGGAGATATTATTCATTATAGAATCTCCTACGAACGTTTCGGAGCGATCCGAGCTCGTCTATGAAAGTTACGGTCGTTCGTAGTTACAGAATCTTTTAAGGACAAAATTCTTTATGAAACATTTGAAATCCAATCCTATAAAAACATAAGGACCTTAGTTCGACTACATTAAAAGATTCAACTTTAAGAAGCGAATAAGAATCGTATACAAGCTCGGATTTTAAGAATGGAATTATCCCGAGGCTCGTATCATAGCCTACTTACCACTAAGACATGCCAAAAGAAAGAAAGGTTAGGCTTTACATACCTCGTCCGCTTCCTAAGCTAGTCCAAACTTAAGTCTCGGCTTCCCAAGATCTACAACCACGTCGTTAGACACCAAACATTAGTCATAAGCACTTAGGAATTCAATCCCAAGCTAGCACTTATCTACAGAAATTTGGGCGACATTTCCCACCTGAATTCAACAACCGAGAATTCAACTGCGGCCAAATCTTCAACAACAATACCAACAATCATTCTAACAACATCAATAATTAATTCAAAACGCATTCTAACGTTAATAACTCTTTTCTACACATGATTCGACAACATTCCATTTACATTCAAATCACCACATACAATTTAGCCAACATCAATGCTCACACATTCAAGTACTAATGCGAAACCATTCAACAAGATTCAAGGACATTTTAAACAATCCGCACTGACATTCCAAACGGCCCAACCACTTACAACATTACCCGAAACCTTCCAATTTCCATAGGAACAACAATAACACATTTCTTTCTTCCAAATTCATGAACTATACCAATAATCCACATGTTAACAACATCATTCCCATAAATTCAAGAAACTATATTAAAATCACATTAGCTTCTAAAAACAGCCCACACGATTACAACTCCAACTTGGATCATTAAACCTTCATTTTCATCATCCAATCCACAACAAGCAACAACCAAAACACTAAGTAAAATTTGTTCATCATGTTCTACAAAACAACCCACTACACGGCTCAACTTCAACATGCAAAGTTTCATGAATTTCATCCATTTCTACACTCTACAACACACATAAACCATCCATAACATATGAAAAGAAGATTAAACCTTACCTTTTCCACTTTGTTCTTCAACTTGGCTAGGGTTGTGCTTGCAAGAATGAATGGTTGGCTTACTCCAACAACCACTCCATGTTAATAAGGACCTTCCAATGAGTTGAAAAGCTAGAAGAAATTATTTTTTTCTTGATCAATTTCCATGGACTCATTCGACGTACCACGGCCGAATACTCCTCTCTTTTTCTCCATATTTTCTCCAAGTTTCTAGAGTTATAAAAGATGACTAATTGGTTTTGCTTGTCATCTATATGATCATATATAATTCATCCATGTGTACCATGGCCCACATGGCTTGGATGAATTAAATTTGCCCCGTGCCATGGGTGGGAACCACCCATAACCACACCGTATATGGTTTGGTTTCATGAAATGTCAACTTTTCATAATTCACTTTTAACCCCAAATTTTCCTTAATATTCCATACCAATAAAATCATAAGCAACTCATACCCTAAAACAAATTGGAGGTCAAAAGTCTCAACCTCGTATCCCGGAATAGTCTTGTCCCTAACTTTTCATGGTTAGCTCAGAATGTCCCCATGTACAAAATACGGGATATAACAAAATGCAAGTATATCATAAGACAAATATGGAAAGAAGAATAAGTTTCGCCAATGCGATACGTTGTGTTCCGGACTACGACTCGAATCACTCGCGCCGAAGAAATTTTATGTATATTTAGATATGCAGTAAAGTACTCCAAGGGGTAACAGAAGAAGTAAAAACGGCCGTATATGACCAGGGATAAATATAAGGGACAATCGGGACTACTAAAAAGAACTTGTAGCACTAGAAGAGATGAAAGCTTTAAAAGAGGAATATTTATAGAAAGTTCAATAATCTTCAAAGGAAAGGAAGATAGTGTGCCTATGGATAGCAGGACAGCAGTACTGCCTGAGATTAGGGAGTACCTCGTAAATCGTAAAATTCCAAGTCGCTGGTTATATCAATTGTGAGAGTGTATGACATAGAATCATATAAACAATTGCCATGATGAAATGGCCAACAGAATGGTGCAAGGACAGTAATAAGGAGCCAAAGAAGAATGAAAGTTAGTTTAAGTCTCAATTAGTCACCGATATAATAGAGCTAAGGACCTAAGGAGGGAAGCATACTCGTATTGAAAGGAAAATATGATTAAGTAGGATTTTATCTAAGTTCCATGGTCATGAGTTTATTTTGTAATTATGTTAAAATTGAGAAGAGGAAATTGGAGGAAAAGTACAAATGTGAATATGATGATATTGTAAGGAATTAAGGGGTCCGACCAAGGAATTAAAAGGAGATGATATGGTATGGATATAAGGTCGACTAGTACAAAAAAAGGGATAATCTAAAACAGAACCACAGAAGCAAGTAAGGAAAGGTGTCATATCTGAACAAGAGAGTTTGTCCACTAGTAGAGGAATAAAGAGCAAGTAAAAAGGACATAAAAATTAAGAATACTTGCAAGATCGGCAGAGAGTCGTAGCGATCATGAGCCAAGACCACCTTTATGAGAACAAGACGATAGCTGGATATCAGTTGACCACCGGTTATATACATGAGGATATGAAACTAATGGATGAGTTCAACAGAGAGTTAGGGGAACATGAAAGAAGACTGATGAGCTCATATTATAAGAGTATGAAGATCAGGGTCTAAAGGAGGATGACCATTTCAAGAAATCAATAATAGCATCGTAAGCTCGGAAGCTATAACATTCGAGGACGAATGTTTCTAAGGGGGGAAGGATGTTACACCTCGCACTTTCAGAGCATGAGCACGCCATGTATTTCACCATATTAATAGAGTAAATGGAAGAAAATAAGTTTGTCAAAAACTTGAAAAAGTTTGGCAGAATTTTGGATAGAAATTTTTGGTCAACTTCAGAGAGGTATATCTCCTAGTATATCAGGCATTTTGAGGTGTTTCAAGAGCCTAAAATGAAGTTCGTCGAGTGTCGTTTCCAACGCAACAAATTGTTCATCAATACGACATCAGAGTGGGGCGTTATGGGTATTTTAAAATAGACTGCCAGAAGCCCGCGAACCTATGCGAAAATTCTAGAAGCCACTTAAAAAGGCCCACCAATTTCGGCCCATCAGCCCAAACTGAATTGGACTACTATATATACCCCCTTAAGTCACCTAAATGACCTCATTCCATTTCTCATCTCCACACTTCTCTAGAAGCTCCCACAACATTCATCCAATATTCTTACACCCAGATATAGCAAATTTAGGAGTTTCTACATCAAATTAAGCTCGAGTTTGCAAGATTAACAATGAATCTCGACGAATCAAAGAAGGGCCATGATTTTGGGGCTCATATTCTCACCAAACCGAACCTTCTAGACCCTATGAGCTCTCTCCAACACTCCAAACCAGTCCAAATCAAATCAAGAGAAGATCAAGCCATAAAATCCTTAACTAGTTCATGGAAGGAGCTTGTTCGTACATCTAATTAAAGTTGTGGTGGATAAGCTTTAGGGTGAATTGTATGAGGTGAAGTTCTTCAAGTTATAAGGTATGTTTTTCATCTTGATTTTGATATTAACTCGTTTCTTTTGAAGATTTTAATGGTTTAAAGTAAGGAAAATCATGGCATAAAAGTCATAGATAGATATGTTGATGTTGTTGGCTTATGGACCAATTTTTGAAGGAAGTTTCGGACAGATTTGTATACGTTTGTCATGTAGTATCCTGATTAAGTTATGGTTGATGTTGTTAATGATCTTTGGGAGTTGTTTTGGAATTTGGAGGAAGTAGATAATACAGGGGAGATGCTGCCCGAATTTCGGCAGATTCTAAGGGGATTTAATTTGAAGGCTTAAGACAAACATATGACGATAAGCCTAACAATAGTATGAATTCTCTTGGATGTGGATTTACAATCTTGGGAGGATAAGAGTTAAATAGTTAAGAAGACCAAAATGGTATGTTAAGGCTAATTCCTTTCTTTCTAAAGGCATGATTCTTTCCCTATGATCCCATACATGTTTTCCATAATGTCCTTATTTCCCAAAAGCTAGAATTTCATGATTCTAAGAGTTTCTTATGATGCTAAAGATAAGTATGTTCTATGATGATGATGATGATGATGATGAGGATGATTCCATTTCATGATGATGATGATGATTCCATTTCTAGAGATACCAAACCTTATGGTTTTGATGCTATTACAAGATTATTGAGTTTATTTCATGAATTTCTTGATTTTATTCATTGTTGTTGATCTCACCTTATGATAATTGTTCTTTCAAGGTGAGATATAGTGATGATGATTGCTCCATAATATAAATCGGAGGTTACCGACCTTACGTCACTCCGATAAAGTAGTAGCTTTTAATTGGGCTCTCATGCATGCTTGATGTATATGTATGTATTTTCTCACACAATGGCTATATGGCCGGGCAGCACCACTACGGTGGGCGGCTATGGATAATGATAATAACACCGCGCCTATATGGCCGGGCAGCACTACTAGTGGGCAGCGTGTGATAGTTACCCCGGACGCAGGAGGCCCGGACGCGAGCTAATGATGATATTATGTTTGATATACATGAGAAGTGTTTTCTTTAAAAAGCTAAGCATGCATGATATTCGCCTTAAGAGGCAATCAGATATATAGGTTATCTTTATCTCATGTTATGTTCCATATTTCTTGTTACGTTGTTATTTATGCCTTACATACTCAAGAGACACTGTTCGTACTGATGTCCTTTCTTGTGGACGCTGCGCTCATGCTCTGTTATATCCCGTATTTTGTACATTGGGATAATCCGGGCTAACCATGATAAGTTAAGGACAAGACTATTCCGGGATGCGAGGTAGAGACTTTTGACCTTCGATTTTGTTTTAAGGCATAAGTTGGTTATGATTTTATTGGTATGGAATATTAAGGAAAATTTGGGGTCAAAAGTTAATTATGAAAATATTTATTTCATGAAAAAGGCCAATGTGGCCGTGTGGCATATGAGTGGGGTACCACCCATGGCTTGCCAAATTAAATTCATCCAAGCCATGTGTGGGCCATGGGACATTTGGATGAATTATATATGTGCACATTAGATGACAAGCTAGACATTGTTCATCATTTTATCACTCTAGAAACTTAGAGAAATATGAAGAACAACCAAAGGGGAGTATTCGGCCATGGCACCAAAAATTGGTGACCATGAATAGTGATAAAAAAATAATATTTCTTCTAGTATTCCAACCAATTGGAAGGTCCTTATTAACGTGCTTAAAAATTGGCAATCATGTTGTTGCTTCATAATTTAAACTCACGTTGACGATATATTTCGTATTTTTGTACGTCGGATTATTCGCAAGCCGAGGTGGGGCCCACATATTGAGATTTTTTTGGGACATGCGATAATTTATATGAATCACGTATGTGAATTTAAACATAACTCAAGAAGGACCCTTGAGCCAAATCAAAGTGGAAGTCCTCCAAACAAATATTTTTAAGTAACGTTTTCGGGTGATCTGACTTCGAGGGGCAGAAACGGTATTATAAGTTTGGAATTTGGAAAAACACCAAAGATATAAGTTGTAGGTAATTGAATTATATTTCCAACCATAGGTTGTGATCCCATAGGTGACATCGGGATAAGGAGATATAGACGTTTTAAGGCGGAAAGGTCAGTGGGCTAGGCCCAAACCGGGCCCAATCGAGTTAGGCCCATGACCCATGGCTATTTAAGTGAAATTTCAGCCCTTTCCTCTAATTTTTTAGACCAAGAACACCAGAAAATTCTGGAAAGAGAGAGAGAAGAGCCTTGGAGAGAAGAAAAACCAATTTTGACCAAAATCTGAGCCCCGAATTCTGAAGCCCATGAAGAGAAAAGTGTTGTACGCTGCATTGTCTTCAATTTGAGCTAAACATCAACCAAGGAGAAGAGTGATAACGTGGGGGCTGCATGCTTAAGGTATGATTACGGTTCCTTTTCATTGTTAACGAGTTTATTTAGAACTTTAACGGATTAGCACGGAGGGAATAGCCTGATAAATTCGTTTGTTGGTGTTGTGAATTATGGAAGGAGATTTGAAGAGAATTTGGATGAAAATAAATGTATTTAACTTGTAAAATGTGAAGGTCGTTGTTATTGATGTTGTTCATATGAATTCCGACTCCTTTACGGAAATAAAATTATTAAATAGTTATATCGCAAATTTGGTTGGTTGAGAAATTTAGAAAACGATGTGCGGCTGTTTTATGGCATACGTCGGTATTGGAAATGATGTTAATACTATTGGTATTGTTGTTGATGTTGTTGGTTACTGAATTGAGAATTCGGGCTAGGCATATAAACAGGGGAGATGCTGCCCGATTTTCGACAGAATATAGAATGGTTTGGTTTGAAATTTGGAACAAGTGTGAAATAAAGAGACTAACGTAGCGTGAATCCCTTTAAATGTAGATTTATGAGTTCGGACGAATACGCGTAGCTAATAGGAGGTTGAAGGTATGTAAAGCTCACCCTTTCTTTCTTTCTTTTGGCATGTCTACAATTCTCATTTGCTTCTTGATGTTACTATTCCTAATTCAGTCGAACTGTGGTCTTTTTGTCTTTGGTATGATCGGATTTCAAAGTTTGCATAAAAAGTTTTGTTCCTAAAGGGTTCTATATCAAAAAAAAGGTCGTAACTTTCGTAGACAGAACCAGATCGCCTCGATATGCTCGTAGAAGGCTCTGTAGCGTATAATGACTATACTTTGCATAGGCGGGCTCGGATTGGGTTGACGCTCGTCCGTGGGTCCCGCGACTTTCCTTTGTATAGTTCTAACGACTTTTGAAGGAACTTAGCATGACTATCGTCTTAACCCTCGAGCGTCGATTACTTACTTACCTATCGAGTCTGTAATGATGATTATGTTCTCGATTTCCATAAGCTACTCCATATGGCTTTGAAACGTAATGATTTCTAAAGTTATATTTGATATGTTCCCGAGTGACATTCGGGGGAAACTTGATTTGACTATTCTCTTGGTTTTAAATGATAGTTCGTTTTGACTATTCTATGGAGTTTTTGAAATGTTTTAAACTGCATATAGTCTCCCACGACTCTGCTCGTGCATATGGTTGTTATATCTTTCGCCGAGTCCCGGACCGGTTATGTTATCGTGCACACTATGTTATATTCCGGAGTATGATGTGTACGGCTTCGCCGAGCCCCTCGCTAGAGGGTCGGGTACCGTGTATATTCGGTGTTATGATGTGTTATGGCGTTATGATGTGTTGTGTGATATGTCGGTTACGGAGATTTGAAACCTTTTTGAGTATGATGTGTTATGGCGCCAATGACGGCGGCGACCATATTCCCTGAGCCCCCATGCATGATTTGTGTTTTGATAAGTAAGTATTTTGGTATTCTGGATTTTGCATTTATTTTCTGTACTTCTTGTTCCGATTATGATCCTGTTTACTATATTTCATGCTTTGCATACTCGGACATATTTCGCATCGACCCCCTTTTCGGGGGTGCGTTTCACGCCCGCAGTACGGATACTCGTTGTGATGATCCGACGGCTTAGGCTTTCCATTCAACTATTTTGGAGCGCTCCCTTGTTCGAGCCTATGTATTGGCACGACTCTTCCGATGCATATGTATATGACTATTCATGGGTACGGCGGCCCCGTCCGTCATATGGTTTTGTTGTTAGAGGTCTGTAGATATATGTGTGGGTTATGGGTAATCACTGTTCGGTTGTGTCTGTGTGATTTGTGACTTGGACGTCCCCCTATACTATGATAGCCTTACCGGCTTATGTGTGATATTATCTGCTGAAATTTATGGCAGCAATATATATATATATATATTTGTGACGTACTTTGGGGCGACTTTTCACTTTTCTGTATGTACAGAATCTGGTTATGCTAGCTATGGTCTGACGCCTGATCTTTGTATATGTATAAGTTGTTTGTATACCGCTTCGGTTAACGGTGTGTACGGGTGCCTGGCTGGGCACTAGTTGCGACTACGGGGGTTGGGTCGTGATGAAGTGGTATCGTGAGTTCGTCTCGGTTGTCTCGCTGTTCGTGTCCGGCGAGTCTTGTTTATGGTGTGAAGCCGGCCACACTTATAAATGGGAGGCTGCGGGGCATTTAGGAATCATTGACCCTTTTTCTGCCTTAGATCGTGCGATAGAGCCAAGTCATAGGAAATGAGATTCTCGTACTAACTTTTGATTTCGGCGAAGGACGACATCGACAGAAGAAAGTGATTGACGATGTTGGAAGTTACAAAGCGCGCAGGTAAGCAAAGGCACGAAAGATATATGTCGGGTAAGGTATTGAGGTACGATTGAAATGTAAAGTCAAAAATTGGAAGGAAAAAAAATGGACAGGAAAAGGTAACAGGTGCAGTTCGAGTTGGACATACGAGGTAAGTCCATCATTTTCATATTGTTGTTAATATTGAGAGCCCTGTGTGGCTGCGATATGATATGATAGGTATATATATGTTGGCCCTGTGAGGCATTGTTGGTATTTCCTGCGTGCAGGTTTTGATATGGTCAAGCTATGGTCCGTATGTCCTTGATATGATTGGATTTGAAATGCTTTGTAAATGATTCTTATTTGTTTCTTGACATTCGTACTCTTAATTTAGTCGATTTATGGTCCTTATGTCTTTTGTATGACTAAATTTCGTGGTTGCATAAAAGTTTTGTTTTTCAAAAGAGTTTTGTTCCTAAACGATCCCGAAACTACGAATGGCCGTAACTTTCAAGAAAGGGCTCGGATCGCTTTGATATCTTCGCAAATGATTTCATGATGAGTAATGACCTTGATTTCCATAGGCGGGCCCGGATTGGGTTGACGCTAGTCCGTGGGTCCCGCGACTGTCTATGTTTGGTTCTAACGACCTATTTTTGAAAGAATTTAATATGACTATCTTTCCGACCCCTGAGTATGATTACTTGTTGATTTGTAGAGTCTGAAATAAGGATTTTTATGTATGTGATTTTGATACGTGGCTATGGTTCCTAATGTTCGGGTTGATATGCTCCCGAGTGATATTCGGAAGAAAATCTGATTTGACTATTATCTTGGGTTGTAAATAACAGTTTGTTTTGATTATCCTATTGGGTCTGCGTAAATGTTTTGCATTGCATATGGTTTCCCACGATTACGCTTGTGCGTTATTTGTATGTCTTTCGCCGAGTCCCGGGCGGTTATGTATCGTGTGCACCATGATATTCGGAGTATGATCATCCGTTCGCCGAGCACCGCTGGGTATTTGGTCAGATATCGTATAATATTGACAGCCAGGTATTTGGCCGCGGTATGTCGGATAATATTAACTTTGGTATTTGGCCGCAACGATGTCCGTGTATTGTGTTGGGTATTTGACCGCGGTATTTGGCGTTTTGGATATACACTTACTTTCTGCACTTCTGTTTTGATTATGACTCGTGATATATATATATGTTTGAGTTTGAGTTAATTTGAGACAGCGTCTGATATTTGTACACGCATAAGCTCTGTTTGTGATTCGGATTCCGTGAATGTGTTTAGGTGCCCAGATCGGGCACTAGTCACGGCCTACGGGGCTAGGTCGTGACAAAATTAGTTGCACGGGTTAGCACAGGCTGGAGCTATACTAGCCCTCCTAGCGGGTAGGGCGCAGGTAGCGACCCCCGGTTTAGATAGAGTTCGAACTCGGGGGTTCGGCGATGCGGGCAGTGCACCTCACTTGGAGGAAGTTTTGGGTTTTGAGTCCTTCCCGAGGCCAGTTGCAGGGCCGGTAATGACTGGCGAGGAGCATGATATGTTTTGCAGGTTCACAAAAATGAAGCCTCCTGTGTTCTATGGTACTGAGTCAGAGGATGCATATGAGTTCATCATATACTGTCACGAGAGGCTCTATAAGATGGGGGCTGTGGACAAGTACGGTGTAGAGTTTGTGACCTTTCAGTTCTTGGGTGATGCCAAGCTATGGGGGAGGGCATATGTGGAGTGCAGGCTAGCTGGGTCTCCTCCGTTGACTTGGGTTCTATTTTATTCTGTGTTTTTTGACAAGTACGTCCCGCGTACTCTGAGGGACCGAAGGAAGGATAAGTTCACTAATATTGATCAGGGGAACTCGTCTGTTGCTGTGTACGAGTCCCGTTTCCACTCCTAGTCACGATATGCTCTTCAGTTGTTACCCACTGAGGGGGAGAGGATCAGACATTTCGTAAAGGGTTGAACACTGGACTTCAGCTATCAGCTCTTCAGCTTGTAGCCACTAGGGCTTCATCCCAGGAGGGAGTGGAGCATGTCCGTGTTGTTGAGGGTATTAAGTAGGAAAGTCATGCGAAGCAGGTAGAAAAGAAGGCCCGGAGGGGCGAGGTTTTCAGCAACTCCATCTCGAGGAGTTAGGGTTCACAGATATATTCAGGGTGTCCGGTTCAGTCCGCGATGCAGGTGTCAGCTGGGGGCCCAACAGGGGCAAATTATCAGGCTTTCGATCAGCATGGAGGCTATACTGCTTCATCGTCTTCTGTTCAGCGACCTACGCTGGACCGTGCATGTTACGAGTGTGGCGAGATAGGGCATATTAAGAGGTATTACCCCAGACTTAGGCAGAGTGGGCAGGGGACTCAGTATCAGGCTCCTCGAGCTCTGTTTTCACCGAACAAAGGGGGTAAGAATCGCGCACCGGCAGGGCGGGGCGGCCACGCAGCAGGTAGGGGTGGTGCCCAGCCTAACCAAGGTGGTCCTCAGGCAGGTAGAGGCGGGGCCCAGACTGGATAGGTGTCACACCCCGACTTTACTAGGGTGTGATGGGCACCCGACCCCATGTTCGGAGCCGAGCGAACCCGCTGACTCTTATTACATATGTAAACTCGTGAATCAATTAAGAATAAGATACATGGTATACTCTCCATTTTTTTTCATAAGTAAAGACTATCATCATATGGGGCCCGTGACATAAAACATAATAACATATTGACTGGCGAAGCCGTCTACAAAGCTGATACTCTATACCCACGACTCTGTCTGCAAGGTCTCTAACATCGACTCAGAAATTCTAATGCACCAGCTCTGACTCGGCAGCACTACCAGGAACAAGTGGGGTCTACCAACTTCGCTAGAACCTCTTCTACACTAGCTCCGCTTGTACGGGGTGTGCACTGCGCGGCATGAAACGCGACCCCGAAGAAGAGGGGTCGGTACGAGCAATGTGCGAGTATGTAAGGCGTGAATAGTAACATAGCAAGAAATGAACATATGAATATCAAGTCCGTATGGAAATATAGAGCATATTATAAGATCAAGAGAGTAACTCTGTACATGTGAATGCCTCGGGGCGGATACCATGCATGCTTATCTTTTCCTTGAAAAACATTTCTTTTCATATATATAGAAAATAGAGCATGTAGTATTGCCGAGGCGTCGGCGTACCGATCCATTTAACCATAATATATATATATATATAAATCCGCGTACGGGCATCCCGCGTCCGGATGATATCAAGTCAAATACGGCTACATGTACCGTGTATAACCCCGGCGTCTATAGCGCTCGCCTCTCCCATCTTCCCCATATACATATATATATACATATATCATAGCATAGCATGCAGGGGAGCCCAAAGAAAAGCTATGACTCTATCGGAGTGACGTAAGGTCGATAACCTCCGATTATATTATGGAATAGCTATGGGCGCTTGTCTCACCTTGAGGGAACGATTAATATAAGGCGAGACTATTAATGGAGAGTAACTTCATGGAAAAAAACATATAACAACATCATAAGGCATCCTCTCGTTTACTTTAAAACCTTTGAAAATAGTCATTATCCAAAAATAGCTTAACATTTCATATCGTCATATTCGTCATATACTTTTTCTCATATCTGGCATCATCATTATCATCATAGAACCATAGTCGTCGTTTTAGTCATTAAGACTTTCAATATTGTAAAACTTGGTTTTTGGAAAAAAATGAATATTTTGGAAAACATTTGTAAACTTTTAGGAAGGAAAATCATGCCTTGGGGTCAATGGTTTAGTTTAGTTAGAACAGCTATTGTTTGGTAGTCGGAATGATAACCAAGAACTCCCATTAACTATAGCACGGAAATAAGCCTAATGGGACAATAGGAGGGAATTCGGGAATAGTGGGCCCACCTCGGTCAAATGAGGCGGCGTACACAATTTACGTATAATACATTTCATGACATTACTTATGAGAGTTTTAGGGTAGTCGGATCTTATTCATGCAAGTTCTAGGTGTTTAGACAATTCTTTTAACTATTCACAGCATTTACTTCAATCTTCTTGTGAATGAATAGTAGTTAATTTCAAACTCGGATTTCTAGAATTAGAGTAGTCCCGAGGCACGTATTCAAGCCTATTACGTCTAAGATATGACCAAAGAAGAGGGTGAAGCCTTACATACCTTTTTCCGCTTCTTACGCTCCTCCAAATTCAAGTTCCAACTTCTCCAAAATCTACATTTGGTCACATTTACCAAACATTAATTAGGGCATTTAGAAGTTGAATCTTAACTTCACATTTGTCTACAGAAATTTCGGCAGCATTTCCCCTATAAATCCATCAACCCCGAGAATCCAACTCGGCCAAAATCAACAACAACCATACCAACAATCATGTAGACAACATCAATGTTTAATTCCCAACGCATTCTAGCATTAACAATTCTTTTCTACATAACTCATCGACACTCCATTTATTCAAATAAGCTACATATGTTCAAGCTAACACCAACGATCACATGTTCAAATATTATCCCGAGACCATTCAAACACGATTCAAGAACATTTCAAGCAACCCACACAATATTCAAAATAATCTATCCAATGTACAACGACCGAAATCATCCAATTTCCATAGGGGCACAACATTACATTTCTTTCTTCCAAATTCACATACTACATCATTGCATACGTTGACAACATTATTTTCATCAAAGCAAGGAACTATATTTAAATCATGTTGGCTCCCAAAACAGCCCATGACCATTACAACTTCAACACGAATCATCAAATATTCATTCTCATCATAGAATCTACAATGACAACCAACCAAAGTGCTATATAAAATTAGTTCACCATATTCTACCAAAAAGCATGACCCCTACACACGGCTTAACAACTACCATTTCAACATGAGCCATTAAATCATCATTCTTACCATAGAATTTACAACAATAATAACCAAGAACACTAACTAAAATCAATTCATTCCTTCTACACCAACAATCCATTCCCACGGCCACACACCACATACAACATTTCATGATTTTCATGCACTCCCATGCGTTATGACACATCCAAAACATCCATAACATATAAAAGAAGATTGAATTCTTACCTTCTCTTCACAATTCCTCACTTGGCTAGGGGTTGAAATTGCCCAATTGAATGGTTTGCTTGCTTCAACAACCTCCCCATGTTAATGAGGGCCTTCAACTTAGTTGAAATACTAAAAGAAATAAATTTTCTTGATCAACTCCATGGAGTCACTCCCCCATAGCTTATGGCCGAATGGCCCTTAAGTTTTTCTCCCTCTCTTTTGTTCTTGCTCTTTCTCCAAATATGTCTTGAATTAAAGATGAACTATATATATATATATATATATATACTCCTCAAACATGTGAGGGCACGTACCCTCTCTCCATTTCTCTAGATTTTTCTTCTTTTTCTTGAAATTTTCCTTAAACTAAAAGATGACTCCTAGTCTTGCATGTGCACTTTGGCCCATGTATTTCCATCACATGGCCAATATGCCCTTTGGAACTTTCATGAACCTTTGGTGAAATTCCGTTTGCCCTCGACTTTCCTCATTATTACCATTTTGCCCTAACCTTCCGCATTACTTTCAGGGCGCATTTTGCGAATTTCTCTTTTTGCCCTTAACCTTTCTCAATATTTCCATACCACCAATATCTATAAATAATATTCCTAACAACTCGTTCATTAAAATAATTTTTGAGAATGGTCTCGCCCTTAACTTTTCACGTCGACTTTGAGATTTCCAAACGTACAAAATACGGGCTATAACAATAGGGTAATCATGGTGGTTCACAGGCTACAGAAGGGCACGATCGTTTGTAAGCTTTCCCAGGTAGACCCAAGGCTGAGGCCTCCGATGCTGTTATCACAGGTACTATCTCAGTTTATGACCGGATGGCTGCTGTTTGATTTGATACGGGCTCTACTTTTTTGTTATACCTCGCATTTTGTACATTTGGATATTCCGAGTTAATGGCGGGAAGTTAAGGACAAGGTTACAATTTTTTTTTAGAATGCATAAAGTGCATATTCATCCTTTTATTGTTATGGAGTGTTATGGGGTAAAGTTGGAATAAGAAAAATTAGGGGCTAAGAGTTGGAAAAATTATTTTCATGAAATGGCCAAATGGCCAAAGTGGCCGTGTGGCTATGAGTGGGTCCCACCCATATGTTGGTCAATATTTTCATGCCATAAAATGGCCCAAGTGTACATTACACATTTGTGGGAGCTATATATATGTGTGTATAATTCATGACCATGTAAGATTATAAGTCATCTTTGGTGACTTAAAGAAAATTCTAGAAAATTGAAGAAAATTGGAGAAAAAAAAAAAGAAGAAAAAAAAAAGAAGAGGAGCTTGCACATGACCGGCCATGTGCATGCAATTATATATATATATATGTGGGCTGAATTACAAGGCACAACTCATCATTCTACAACTCTAGAAAAATCAAGAGAACTTGGAGACAACAAAGAAGGGCATTCGGCCAAGCATAGTAAAAATTGACCCCTTGAATCATTGATCAAAAAATTATTTTCTCCTAGTTCCTCTACTAATTGGAAGGCCCTCCCTAACGTGGAGTGGTTGTGGAAGCGAGTAAACCATTCGTTCTTACAAAGTTGCATCCTAGCCGTGTGGAGGAGTTGAGCAAAGGAGGTGAGGTTTAATCTTCTTTACATGTTTTATGATTGTTTGTGCATGTTGTGATATGTAGAAATGAATGAAGCCATGAAGTTGTGTTGTGGAAGTTTGGCCGTGTAAGTGTGTGCATGGTGTAGGAAAAATGAATTAATGTTATTTAGTATTCTAGTCGATGTTGTTGTGGATTTTATGTTGAAAAATGAAGGTTTAATGATCCAAGTTGAAGTTATGGTTGTGTGGGCTGATTTGGTAGTTAATGTGATTTTAATATGCTCTCTTGAATTTAGGGAAATAATGTTGTAAACGTATGGAATTGTTGATATAGTTTATGAATTTGGAAGAAGAAAATGTGTCATTTATGTTCTTAATGTAGTTGGAAGATTTCGGGTGGAATGGCCTATGGTTTGGGTGGTCATGACTATTGTGCGGATCGCTTGGAATGTTCTTAAATCATGTGTGAATGGTTGCGGATTAGTAATCGAATATGCGAGCATTGATATTGAATTGATCGTATGTAGTTTATTTGAATATAAATGAAATGTTGCCGAATTGTGTAGAAAGGAATTATTAATGTTAGAATGCGTTTTGAATCACTTATGAATATTGTTAGTATGGTTGTTGGTTTGGTTGTTGTTGATTTGGCCGAGTTGCATTCTCAAGGATGTTGAAGTTATAGGGGAAATCTTTACCGGAATTTTTGTAGACAAAGTGTTAATTTGGAATTGGATTCTTAAGTGTTATGGCTAATGGTTGCTACCTAACGACATTATTGTAGATCATGAGAAGTCGAGACGCAAGTTCGGATTAGCTTAGAAAGCGGCTAAGGTATGTAAAGCTCAAGGTAATTCTCGAGGTAATTCTATTAACGGTGATCCGAGCATGTTCATGATTCTTATTGATTTCTTGATACTCATATTCTTAATGTGGTCCTTATGTCATTTGTATAATTAAATTTCAAAAGTTGCATAAAGGTTTTATTTTCAAAGAGTTTTGTTCCTAAAACGATTAGAAACTACGAACGTCCGTAACTTTCACGAAAAGGCTCGGATCGCTTCGATTTGTTCGTAGAAAGTTCTAAAGTGAATAATGTTCGTAACCTTCCAAGGTGGACTCGTATTGGTGTGGCATATGACTATGATCTCTATGGTTTTGTTAATACGTTTATGATATATGCTATGTTTCCGAATAACGTCCGAAAGATATTTGATATAACTATGGTCCAATTTTCAAATGACATTCCGTTTAGACTACTTCATTGAGTCTATGATGATGTTTTATATGCATATGGTTTGTCACTACTCTGCTCGTGCCAGCCTCAATGTATCTTTCACCGAATCCTGGGCCGAGTACGTATTCGTGCACATTCCTCTGCATTGTTCACCGAGTCCCTCACTAGAGGGCCGGGTACAGTATATATGTATATGATTACTACCGAGTCCCTCACTAGAGGGCCGGGACACGCTATGTAATGTGATGATGTGGGGATAGCGGCCAGGATGGCATACCGAGTCCCTTGCTAGCGGGGCCGGGACACGCTATTCACCGAGTCCCTCACTAGAGGGCCGGGTATGGTATATATATATATATATATATATATATATATATATATATATATATATGTATGTATAAGCATGCACACATGATGATGTATATGATGTTTTAGTTACCGAGTCCCTCATTAGAGGGCCGGGACACGCTATATGTACATGTATATGATGATTTTAGTTACCGAGTCCCTCATTAGAGGGCCGGGACACGCTATATATGTTTATATGATGATTATACGACATTGATTTGTATGATATGTGTTTTCAAAGGAAAGCCTTACGGTTTTCTACACTCTTTACTTCAGTATGATCCCGCTTACTATATTTCATGCTTTACATACTCAATACATATTTCGTCGACCCCTTTCTTCGGGGGGTTTTGCGTTTCATGCCGCGCAGGTACACCTAGGTGAGCTGACGATTTTAGCAGAAGATGTTCCAGCGGGAATGGCGAGCTCCATTTTCTCCGGAGTGCTGCCAAGTCAGAGTATTATGTTATGGTTTCATGTTCCGTGTTAGAGACTTTGCGGAGACGTTGTCGTGGGTATAAGATGTCGGTTATGTAAGCGGCTATGTAAGCCGATGTATCATTACGCATTGTATTATAAGTTTTATATGTTACAGATTTTATTTGATTCAAGAAAGGTAAAAAGCATATTGTTCTTCGACAAACTTTCATTATGTATTTGTGTCATGATTTGAGGGCCAGTATGATTATGAGTATTACGAGAGTCAGCGGGTCCGCTCGGCCCTAAATAAGGGTCGGGTGCCCATCACACCCTATCGGATTAAGGGTGTGACATTTTTCTTATGTGTCTACATATTTTGCTGTGGGTCTAGATATGATGTGTGATACCCTTGATGCCCCTATTTATGTATCTACTCCGGTTGGGGATTCTATGGTGGTGGATAGCGTCTACCCTTCTTGTGCGATTACTTTTATGGGGTTTAATACTTGGGCGGATTTGATGATCCTAGACATAGTAAATTTTGATGTTATTTTGGGTATGAGTTGGTTGTCCCCGCATTATGCCATTCTTAATTGTCACTCTAAGACTGTTACCTTAGCTACGCCCGGGGCACCTAGACTTGAGTGGAAAGGTAACCTTAGTCCCCTCCCTAAGAAAGTCATATCCTATGTTCGTGCTAGGAAGCTAGTAGAGAAGGATTGTTTAACTTATTTGGTACATATTCGTGACACCAGTGCAGATACTCCATCTCTTGATTCGGTTCCAGTGGCACGCGACTTTGCGGATGTGTTTGTCATGTCCCGACTAAGGGCCATGACGGGTACCCGGGGCTAACCACCGAGCACCGCTCGTGATGCAAGCCCATTTGCCTCAAGACCATTTACAAGGAGCCAAGCCCGGGAACTACAACACTTGCAAAGCCTATTCATGAAGCGGGAGGCTCTTGAGTATACTTTTGATGAGCACCTTGGATCCCAAGTCCATTTATTGATGAAGATTGCTTGGGGAGAAGAAGAGGAAATGGGAAGTTACCACAATGGCTAAAAGATGAAGAGTTGGCTATTCTTGCTCAGGAGATTTCAAGATTTTGAAGAAAGAAGAATAGCCAAACAAGGCCCTTGTCTCATTAAGGGTGTTTGTGTCATTTTGCTTTCTTTTATTTCTAGCATAGAATAAATAGTTCTCTTCTTCTTCATGGAAGACTTAGACTATTTTGAATATTGATATTTTGAGATTATAAACACTTTGAGTGTGAGAGCTTGTTTAGCCTTTGATTGAATTCTTGTTGAGAGGATTGGCTATTAGGGATTCCAAATCCCTCTTGGTCATCCTAAGAATTTGGTGTTTCGTTTGTTCTTAATTTGGAGGTCTTAGTTTTCTATAACTTTGGTTGCTAAATTAGGTCTTAAGTTGTGTCAAATTATCTATCATTTTCTTTTCTTGCATTTTAATTCTATTTTCGTTTTTAATATTGTATCAATTGGTATCAGAGCTTGGATTAGATTTGTTCTATCAAATCTAGCCTAGGGTTTGTTACTATATAAAAAAATAAAAAAAATTCAAAATCCTAGAAAACCCCCCCAAAAAAAAAGTTTATTTTTTTGTTGTTTTGTTATTAGATTCTTGTTCCTTAGTACGTTAGGGTTTCAAATCTTCAAATTTCGTGTCAATCGGGTCAATATGAAGAATCCACCATTTTTGAGTTGAAGCTTTTGAAAAACTTGAAGAACTTGAAGCGGGTCTTGTTGATTTAGGTGAAATTGGGACTTGAAACTTATTGGGTTTTGTTCTACAAGTCTTGGGGAGTCTAAATCTGAAATTTGAAGGAAAAACAAGTTGATTTGAAGGTAGTTGGAAATTTGAAATTGTTGGTGTTTTTGAAGATCTTCAAATCTTCATAGGGAAGAAGACTCTCCAAAAGGGCATTTAATCCAAAGTTTTCAAGTCAAAATTTGGGAAAGGTGTTTTTCTACCCTAAAAGGGTAAATACTAGGTTGAGTGGGTCCAGGAACGTCATCGGATCCAAGAAATTTGGTCCAAAATTCGAGAAGTTCGAGTTCAACACGAAAATCGGTTCGGGAACATTGGAAATTACGGACCGTAAATCACATTACGGACCGTAATCGTGGTCGTAAACTTGGATCTTGAAATAGTAGCTCACTTTGGAATTTGGCATCCTCGTTAAATACGGACCTTAAACCCAAAATACGGACCGTAAACCACAATACGATACCGTAAATCACAATATGGACCCGTATTCCCAATCATATAAAAGGACCAAGGATTAGAGCATTCTGCCTTAAAAGACATCGTTAAATACGGACCGTAAACCACAATACGGCCCGTATCTTGTGGGTCGTAAAAGGCAAGGAGCATTCTGTTTTGGGCATCACTAAATACGGACACGAAATACGGACCGTAAACCACAATACGGACCGTATCGTCAAGCTCAAACCGTATACTCAAGGTACCTTTTTCAATTCCAAATTTCATTTCAACCCACTTTCATTTCTCAAAAAAAAATTCTTGATCTTTAGTTGATGGTCTTGTGTCCCTAATTCTTTGGTAGGGAACAAAAAAAAAGTATAGAAATTTTAAAATTTTCATTATTTCAAATTGATACCTTGGATCATTTGGGACTTCAAATTTTCATTATTTCAAATTGATAACCACGTTTTCAAGTTATCACCTACCCGAGCCCGAAATTTTATTTATTTTCCCGATTTTTGCATTCCATTTTCTTGTGTCTCTCAACTAGTAGCCATTTAGTAGTTGTTCCTACTTTTGTTTACTAGTTCTTGTGTTCGCATTTCTTTCGTGCCAATTTTTTTCGTGCTTTTCTTCATTTTTGTTTCGTTGTTAATTTCTTGGTTCAAGTCCGTTAGATTGAATTGAGTCGTCCGTCTTTCTTAGTCTAACAAGAATCTATTCCGACCAAGAGTAGAATTTGAACCTTTGTGACTAGTCGACATTAACAAGCACGCAATCTTTGGCGGAAGCAATTTGTGAGGCAATTAAAAGGTGCGCATACTCGAGCGATTGTGAGTTGATTTTACTAATCTAACGTGTTTGCTCATTTTGTGAGTGTCTTTAATAGTTACTATGGCTACGGAGGATGAAACACAAGTTCCCACCGGGGAACTCACACTAGTTGATATAATGAGAGCCTTGCAAGCCTTGAACGATAAGGTTGGGAGTATGGCTGGTCGAATAGAAAGCATGGATGGTCGAATGGAAAACTTGGGAAGTAAGGTGGAAGCAATTGAAGGAGGTAGTAGGGAGGTCTTGTATTCGCCCCGAGTGCAATACCAAGGAGGCACAAGTGGAGCTACTCGAAGCACTTCACTTACATTGTCACTCGGCACCTTTCATCATCTTTATAACCCCACTCCCCAAAACACTCCCCAAAACACCCCTCAAAACACGACTCTCACCCCACCAAACAACATTCGTATAGGCCAACGGAACAACCCACCTCCACAAGATCAAACTCCAAATGACCCACATCCAAATGACCCACCCCTAAATGATCCACACCCAAATGCACCAATGCCACCCCAAGACCGTCCAAACATCCAACATCCAAATGAGGAAGAGATAGAGGAAGCTATAATTGAGCACGAACGTCATGGTGACCAAGGGTGGAGGCCACGAGGGCAAGCACGAGGAGGTTATCGAGGAAGGGGTGGAAGGCATGGTCCTAACCCTCACATGGGTAGGCAAAGAGGGTACCAAGCTCGTGAAGGGTACCAAGGTCGGGACTATCGAGGTTATGATGATGATGGAGATTTGAATGGAAACAATGGTTATGGAGGAGGGCGAGACACGAGTCTCAATTCTATCAAGGTTACTCTCCCAATCCTCAAAGGAGAAAGTGACCCCGATGCATTTCTTGATTGGGTGATGCATTGTGATAGAATCTTCTTGACGAATGACATATCCGAGGTGAAAAAGGCATCTTACGCCATTGCTCAATTCGAAGGGTATGCCTCCACATGGTGGGAAACTCAAGTGAAGGCAAGAAGAATTATTGGGCTTCCTCCCACACCTACTTGGGATGAATTGAAGGATGCCATGCGGCGTAAGTATGTCACCGAACGCTACAAACAAGAACAACTCAAGAAGGTGTATACTTTAAGGCAAAACAAAAAGAGTGTGGAAGAATATTATGATGAGTTCCAAATTGGCAAGATGAGAATCGACCGAGCCCCCAGCTTCGGGTGGCAGAACAGAACATCAATACTTGTCCTTGTAACTTTCCATATCACCTCTCACTTTCTTTCGTCGTAGGTAAGGCCTGCATAGGAGATTCCATTTTCCTAGGACTTGGCTCTATCGCACGATCGTAGGACGAAAAAGGTCAGCTTCCTAAATGCCCGCGCGGCCTCCCGTCTATAGATGTGGCCGGCTTCACACCCATAAACGACTCTGCCGGACACGACTTTGCGGACAACCCTTAGGCAGGCACTCCTGCGATACCACTTTGTCACACCCCGACTTTACTAGGGTGTGATGGGCACCCGACCCCATATTCGGGCCCAAGGCGAACCCTCGGACTCTTAAACACACGTTCTCTGGATTCATAGGACAAAGTAAAGTAAAG
>NC_081353.1:2324622-2338876 GCF_029784015.1 Lycium ferocissimum
TAAAAAAAAAATTTTTGATAAAATTTAAAAAGGGTTTAAATTTTCCCGGTGTATTCCCCTTTCCCTTTTTTTTTTTCTCTTGCTTTCTTTCTTTCTTTCCATTCTCTTAATTAAAAAGATGACAACTTATATATATATATATATATATATATATATATATATATATATATATGTGAGGGGCACATGCCCCTCTCTAGAATTTTCCTTCTTTTTTCCTTTTTATTTCTCTAGAATTTTCTTGTTATTATTTTCTTTAAAAGATGACTTATTATTTAGTCATCCTTTTCCATGTATTTTCTTCATACACAATATGGCCCTTTGAATTTTCTGAAACCCCGTGAAATGACCATTTTGCCCCTAACCTTTTCAAATATTTCCATAATGCCATTTTGCAAATTTCCTTTTGTCCTTAGTCTTTAGCAATATTTCCACACTAATAATATTTTCCAACGACTTACGCATTACGACGAAAACCGAAAAATAATCTTGCCCTAAACGTTCCGCCATTGTCTCTTCGAATATCAAAGACCCAAAATGCAAGGTGTAACATAAGCACTTGGGAACAAGCCTTGAGTCACTTCCACCCATTAGAATGGAATCCTTCACTTGCATGCCAAAGAAATTCTTACTTCCACAAACCCTAATAGGCTTCATAGTATATGAATCTCTTAAATCTTGGCTTTTGCTCTCGATTACTTGGTATAGATTGTTGTAGAAATAGAGAGAGAATTTTAGAGGGTTCTAGAGAGATATAGGGTCTTTTCTTGGGAGAAATAATGAAATAAAATGTGGGAGCTTATATTTATAATCGTGGCCGGAAGCTTCCGCATCCGCGGTCGACTGGAAGCAGGCTTCGGCCATCCGTCGACACGCGCCGTCAATCCTCCGCCTGAGATGTATGATTGCAGAACCTCGTCGACGGTGCCAGGCGACGGCTCGTCGACGTGTCGACGGTCCATCCCTTGGGCCGTCGACATTGACTGGTTTCAGCAGTTTCCTGAACTGCTTCGTTTTGTTCCGATTCGATTCGTTTCACTTCCAATTCCCTCGAAATGTCAAGAATACATACTTATACACCTGTACACATACCAAGCAAAATATCTCATGACCAAAACCTCGTGCGTACTCACCGTACCGAAGGTATACACCACCAATAAGCTAAAATCTCCTTTTGAAATAAAACGGGAGGTGTAACATTCTTCCCTTAAAAAACATTCGTCTCGAATGTTAAGTTCTAGGGAATTTTACGAAAATTTCGCTAGAGTTTCCCCTGTAATATGGCACTACCAACCTGTCACAACAGCCCATATTAACAATGCCTCACAGGGCCACAACATCATAGTAATAAAATTTGGCCACACACGACCTTAATCTTGACGTTTCATCTTGGATTTCTTCTGGGGGCTGAAATAAATGTGGGTGCTTGGCCTTCATATTTTCTTACGCCTCCCAAGTCATCTCTTCCCGGTTGTTATTTCTCCATAAAACCTTAACTGAAGCTACCTCTTTATTTCTAAGTCTTCGTACTTGCCTATCTAGTATGGCAACGAGTACTTCTTCATAAGCTAACTTTTCTGTCACTTGAACATCATCTACTGGGACGATCCTAGTAGGATCTCTAACACACTTACGGAGCATTGAAACATGAAAAATCGGATTGTCTGATTCCAATTCCGAGGGTAAGTCTAATTCATAAGCTACTTGACCCACCTTGTGGACAACCTTAGAAGGTCCAATGTATCAAGGACTCAGCTTTTCTTTCTTGCCAAATCTCATCACTCCTTTCATTGGTGAAAACTTTAAGAATATCCAGTCATCAACTTGAAATTCTAAGTCTTGCCGGCCATGTCCGCGTAAGATTTCTGACGACTTCTGGGGTCGTCAACAATCGACCTCGATGACCTTGACCTTTCCACCGCCTCGTCGAATCAACTCGTGGCCTATTAATCGTGTCTCCCCGACTTCAAACCACCCAATTGGGGATCTACACTTCCTTTCCATATGGCTTCAGCTTTCATTTGGATACCGGAAACGATAGCCGTTGTTGGCCGCAAACTCAATAAGGGGTAGGTTGTCACACCCCACCCCGTAAGGCATGATTTACCAAGACCTACGGAAATCGAGCGAACCAACTTATAACTTACATCCTTCTTGGCTCAAATGGAAACAATAGGATTGAGAGGCTAAATACGAACATAATATCATGCATATGTATATGTACATTGGATCCATGATGCCAACAAGACAATCACACTATGACTAAGTACACAAGAACCGTGAACCCGTCCGCAAGGCCTCTATGAACACACCGGCGTATACAAGTCGGGAGAGGGCCCCGACATACCCCGAACAAAATCATATATATATATATATATATATATATATATATATATATATATATATATATATATATATATATATATCTAGGGTCAAGCAAGTTCCGAGAAGAGACGGAGCTCCCCAATCGAATCGGTATCCGAAGGCAGCCTACTATGGAAGATCCTTATCTCGTCTATCTACACTGCGGGGTACGAACGCAAGGTCCACAAGGGCGGGCGCGTACGAACAATGTACCGATATATAAGGCATGAATAGTAGTATAATATCAGAGTGAAGATAACATAAGATAAAGTAAGTAATTATACCTCGTACTCTTCATAAAATCTCTATCATGTAAACTACTCGTCTACAGGAAAAACATGTCATACACATCCATACACAACATACATACATATGCATTCACATACACTTACTATACATACACCTGTCATATACGTACCCGGCCCTTTTGGGACTCGGTGTTATCCGTACCCGGCCCTTTCGGGACTCGGTGTTATCCGTACTCGGCCCTTGCGGGACTCGATGTTATCCGTACTCGGCCCTTCAGGGACTCAATGTTTTCCTCGGCTGATCAGTGGGATGCAATGCATACATACATACATACATACACATAAAAAAATATAAATGAAATCAACATCATCATTAGCGTTACCATTATCATCATATCAATCCTTGAAGGATCAACCATCGCAAGATGAAATCGACGATGTCACGGGAGTCTCGAGAATCATGAACTTAGGTAGCACTGTGTCACACCCTTAATCCGGTAGGGTGTGACGGGCACCCGACCCTTACTTAGGGCAGAGCGAACCCGAAACCTTCTAAGTTCAGGGAGACATCAACAACACATTTCTTTTCTTCCAAACTCATAAACTACATCAACAATCCACATGTTTACAACATTATTTCCATAAATTCAAGAACTACATTAATCACATTACATTCCAAATCAGCCCACAACAATCTTATCTTCAATTTGAATCATCAAACACTCATTTTCATCATAGAATCTACACCATAATTAACCAAGAACACCAAATCAATTTAATTCATTCTTCCTACACCAACCACCCATACCCACGCTATTACCCCAACATGCAAGGTTTCATGAGTTTCATCTATTTCAACACATTACAACCTCCAACATCCTAAACAATTTTAATTCATCACCCTATACAACACACACCTACACACGGCCAACACACATACACGGCTACAATATCAACACTCCACTTTCATGAATTTCATTCACCTCCACACTTCACAACATACCCAAGCCATGCATAACATATGAAAAATAAGTTTGAACCTTACCTTTTCCTTCAACTTCTTTCCTGGCTAGAAGCGGTCCTAAAGAACAACGGATGATTTTCTCATTCCAACAACTACTCCACGTCGACGAGGATCTTCCAATTAGTAGGAAAGCATGAAGAAAATAATTTTTCTTGACCAAATTTGAGGCATGTTCGTTCACCCTCTCTCTGGCCGTGCTCTCTCCCTTCTCCTTTTTTTCTTTTTTCTTTGAATTTTCTGTGTTGGAGAATGATGAATTGTGCCTTGTATTAATATCACTTATATATATATATATACAAGTAGGCACATGGCCATGCACATGGCCGGCGCCCTCTTTTTTTTTCTTTTCTTTTTTTTTTCTCCAATTTTCTTCAATTTTCTAGAAATTTCTTTAAATCATAAAAGATGACTAATTATTGACTTGGTCATCCCTTGACCTATATATATATCTCTCACAATATAATGAACACATATCTCCTTTTATGGCTCAAAACAAGTGGCCAAAATATGGGTGGGGTCCACGGCCACTTGGCTTCTCCAAGAAGTCATGAACTAATAACACTTTCCAAATTTCAAGTTCGCCCTTAACATTCCATGCCAATAATAATATTCATAAGCGACATGCGCATTAAAACAAAACCGGAAAATGACCTTGCCCTTAACTTGTCGCAACTAACTCGGGATATCCCAACGTACAAAATGCGGGATATAACACACTGGAAATAGAATCGTTATCCTCGCTATATCTCACCTCAAAGGAACGAGTAACATGAGGTGAGACCATAAATAATAAGTACGATTAAGAGATTCATGGAATGACTCAATAATCTCATAATGCCCTCAAATCATAGGTTCGGAGTTTCAAAAGAAGAGAATAATCACCATCGTCACAATCGTCACAGAACATATTCCATTTAACATCATAAGCAGTTATGGAAACATTTTTGGAATCATAACATAGGAATCATGTCTTTGAAAGAAAAGGACGAGCCTTAACATACCTGTTCAACCTCCTATTGGCTACGCTTATGCGTCCGAGCTCGCAAGTCTACATTTAAGAGGATTTAAACTAACGTTAGCCTCTTTACCGCACACTTAGTACATGTTTCAAATCAAACTATTCTATATTCTACCAAAAGTCGGGCAGCATCTCCCTTGTTTATATGCCTAACCTGAATTCTTCAATTCAACAACCAACAACAATCACAACAATACCAACATTAACCATAATATTTCCAACTCCAAAATACTTCATAAGCATCCCATATGGTATTTGTCCTATATTTCCATCACAAGATCATTTTATAACAATTTAACAGCTCCTTCTCCGTAAAGATTAACGTTAATAGCAAGAGATTTATACCTTTCTTTCGATAATAATGCTATATCTTCACTCCACCACCATGATCTTAAGCCACAACGCATTAATACAAAATTTTATAGTTGCAACTATACGCGGTCTGGATCGGGATTTGGAAATTATACATGGTTTCGGGATAAAAAGTAGGTGTGGGAAGGTTGGGGAATTTTCCAGAGAATTTTGGATGTTTTTGGGTGTCTTTGGCTGAAAAATGGGGGATAAACCCCTTTTTATAACGGTCCAGGTTCTACCTTGACCGACATAAAAATCCTTTAGCGCTATCGCGCCCCCTTTGGGCGCGTTTGCGCAGGCCTAATTTTTCTGACTGCGCGTTCGTTCAGTAAAAAGGTCATAACTCTTGATCCCGATATCTTGTGAGGGCCTACGACCTATGGTTGGAAATCTAATTCAATTATATACAACTTACATTCTTGGTGTTTTTCCAAATTCCAAACTTATAATGTCGTTTTGGCCCCTCTAAGTGAGATCACCCAAAAATGTTTCCTTAAATCGTCCTTTTGGAGGGCTTATGCCCATATTTGGCTTAAGGGTCCTTCTTAGGACTTGCTCAACTTTTCATGTACTACTCATATATATCTTCATAGGTCCTTTATAAAAGTCCCGACGTGTGGGCCCCACTTGGCTTACAGTGACGAGGGCTTTTCATCAAGTAACATATAGACCGATTCACCCTCCTATGGTCTCCAAATGTCATACATATATGTATTCTTATACTCAGATCATCTAATCTTCATCCCTAATCCTTGTATAACTTTACTCTTTTCCGAGCTCGTACCACGCAGTCTATGATCTTATGACTAAGCTGTACACAGGAACTGTCTGCAAGGCTACTACGAACATGACTAAAGTATACAAGTCAGGACAGGGCCCCCGACATACCCTGAACAAAATCATATATATATATATATATATATATATATATATATATATATCTAGGGTTGGCGGTGCTCCCGCAAAAAGAGATGGAGCTCCCCAATCGAACCGGTATCCGAAGGCGGCCCTTCTACTATGGAAGATCCTTATCTCGTCTACACTGCGGGCACGAACGCAAAGATCCACATGAAGGGAGGTCAGTATGAACAATGTACTGAGTATATAAGCCATGAATAGTAGTATAATATCAGAGGGAAGATAACATAAGATAAAGTAAGCAATTATACCTCGTACTCGTCTTAAAATCTCTATCATGTAAACTATTCGTCTACAGGAAAAACATGTCATACACATCCATACAGAACATACATACATATGCATTCACATACACTTACTATACATACACACATCGTCATATCCGTACCCGGCCCTTTCGGGACTCGGTGTTATCCTTACTCGATCCTTGCGGGACTCGATGTTATCCGTACTCGGCCTTTGCGGGACTCGATGTTATCCGTACTCGGCCCTTACGGGACTCGATGTTATCCGTACTCGGCCCTTGCGGGACTCGATGTTGTCCCCGGCTGATCAGTGGGATGCAATGTATACATACATACATACACATAAGAAAACATAAATGAAATCAACATCATCATTAGCGTTACCATTATCATCATATCAATCCTTGAAGGATCAACCATCGCAAGATGAAATCGATGATGTCACGGGAGTCTCGAGAATCATGAACTTAGGTAGCACTTTGGAAATAGAATCGTTATCCTCGCTATATCTCACCTCAAAGGTAGTACATGAGGTGAGACCATCAACAATAAGTACGGTTAAGAGATTCATGGAATGGCTTAATAATCTCATAATGCCCTCAAATCATAGGTTCGGAGTTTCAAAAGAAGAGAATAATCACCATCGTCACAATCATCACAGAACATATTCCATTTAACATCATAAGAGGCTTTAATAGCCATGAACTTCGAGCTTTTAAAAACAAAGCGGTTATAGAAACATTTATGGAATCATAACCTAGGAATCATGCCTTTGAAAGAAAGGGACGAGCCTTAACATACCTGTTCAACCTCCTATTGGCTACGCTTATGCGTTCGAGCTCGCAAGTCTACATTTAAGAGGATTTACACTAACGTTAGCCTCTTTACCGCACACTTATTCCAAGTTTCAAATCAAACTATTCTATATTCTGCCGAAAATCGTGCAGCATCTCCCCTGTTTATATGCCTAACGCGAATTCTCAATTCAACAACCAACAACAATCACAATAATACCAATATTAACCATAATATTTCCAACTCCAAAATACTTCATAAACATCCCATATGGTGTTTGTCCCATATTTCTATCACAGGATCATTTTATAATAATTTAACAGCTCCTTCTCCGTAAATAAACCAAGATTAACGTTAATAGCTAGAGATTCATACCTTTCTTTTGATAATAATGCTATATCTTCACTTCCCCACCTTGATCTTAAGCCACAACGCATTAATACATAATTTTATAATTGCAACTACACGCCATCTGGATCGGGATTTGGGAATTATACATGGTTTCGGGATAAAAAGTAGGTGTGGGAAGGTTGGGGAATTTTCCAGAGAATTTGGGCTGTTTTTGGGTGTCTTTGGCTGAAAGGTGGGGGATAACCCCCTTTTTATAACGGTCCAGGTAGAACCTGGACCGACATAAAAATCCTTCAGCGCGTTCGCGCCCCCTTTGGGCGCGTTCGCGCAGGCCTAATTTTTCTGACTGCGCGTTCGTTCAGTAAAAAGGTCATAACTCTTGATTTCGATATCTTGTGAGGGCTCACTACCAATGGTTGGAAAGCTAATTCAATTATCTACAACTTTCATTCTTGGTGTTTTTCCAAATTCCAAACTGATAATGTCGTTTTGGCCCCTCTAATTCAGATCATCCGAAAAAGTTTCCTTAAATCATCCTTTTGGAGGGCTTATGCCCATATTTGGCTTAAGGGTCCTTCTTAGGACTTGCTAAACTTTTCATGTACTACTCATATATCTCTTCATATGTCCTTTATAAAAGTCCCGGCTTGTGGGCCCCACTTGGCTTACAGTGACGAGGGCTTTTCATCAAGCAACATATGGACCGATTCACCCTCCTGTGGTCTCCAAACGTCATACATATATGTATTCTTATACTCAGATCATCTAATCTTCATCTCTAATCCTTGTATAACTTTACCCTTTTCCGAGCTCGTACCACGCCGTCTACGATCTTGTAACACGAAATTTTTCGGGGTGTAACATCCTTCCCCCCTTATAAACATTCGTCCTTGAATGTTGCAGTACTGCCAACCCACGACATCATCTTTGATTCCTTAGAACAGTTATTCTTCCTTTAGGGTCCGATTACCGCGTTTAAACTAGAACTTGGCCTCTCTTCTCATTCTTCCTTAACCCTTTTATTGCCTTCAACAACTTCTTTCACTTCTTTGGTCTCATGTACATGATTAGAATTTAACTAGTATCTCTATCTCGCTCTTACTCTGTCCTCATTATTGTAGCCTTGACCTGCCGTACCGTAACTATTCGTCATCCTATAAGTATTCTCTTTTTCTCGCTTCTTGTTTCCTTGTTTGTGGGCAATTACTTTTCTCATATATAGAGTCCTCTTTGCGTTTACTCCTTCGATTATCTCAGCTATCCTTTTATACTCGTTGATTTTTTAAGTATGCACTGTACCGACTTCTGGTAGCTCGTTAGTCAGGCTTCCTATTCCCTTACATTCTTGTCACTGTCTCTCTTACCCTTACAATCCAATTGCTTATTCAACATGACTTTGTCGCTAATGTGCATAATGGCTATATTCCTTAAACTATTCCTCCCAGTTCTTTTCCAAGGTCAGTTATATCAATAGCTGAAATACGTATGTACGTAATGTTTCTTCGCCATTTATTATCCTTCGCAGTACAATTGCACTGATGGCAAACTCATAATCTGAGTTCAACTAAATTTGTAGCTTGCCACATTTTTGAGCTCCTACCACAACTGTTTCTTTAACTTCCTTCCTTCAAATCTCGCAATACAACCCAAAAGCATGGGCTAAGGAAATTCTTACTCCATTACGACTCTCTTACACTATATATATATGTATATATATATATATAGCTTCAGTTTCCTTGTACCGCCGTTCACTTCACCCATCGTTAATCCTGATTGGCTTTCTGATATGGCCTTTCTACAATTATAGTCGGGCATAGCTTCACGTTGATAGTTCATATAACTCCATAACATATGCTCTCATGTTCAATATAATTAGTAATCCATGAATTATTTTCTAATATCCAGCGAGCTCTTTTATTTTCATTCATAAGTGAGCCGTTCTTCCTCTTTTTGAAATTACCGAACTACTAATCGTGGTTGCTTTTGTTACAATAGTCGTCCCTTCCGGTGCTAAAATCCCTTTTTTTGTTATCATCCTTGGATTCGTCATCCTCTCTGTCATCCTTGTGAATTTGACTTAGAAACCTTTCTTGCTCTCTTCATTACCCTTTTGGACATGTCGCTACGTGCTTAGGTACGGCGCAATGTTTTTGCCCGATACGGGGGTTTCAAATCATGGTCTAGAAATGTCGTAGCTCATGTCGGCGTGAAGCATTCTCTTAAGGTGTCTTCCATACTTTCTTCCTGTGTCTGCCTCATGGTACACTTATTGTCAATTCGTTTCTGCTTCTTTCTGATACCTTTCTGATATGCCGATACACCTCGAGCTTGGCCTCGAGCTAATAAATTTCTTCTTCTGGAGCTTGAGAACGTCATAAGTCCTTTCAGGTCTAATATGTTCTTCCCCCCTTATTAAGGAGGTCCTTATACGCCAATAGTCTTCGAGTACCCATCGTCTTCGATAATTATCTACCGCCCTTCAGTATCTTCTTAAGGCCAGGGTTCCGTCATCGTACGGTCTGACTTATCTATCTTTTTGCTAGTTACACTCTTGTATTCAGTTGAAATACTTATAAAGATTAGATCCAATTCCGATGCCTTCTTTTCCGCCTATGCACACCTCTCCTTCTTTATGACTAACGGTTGCCGACTCCGCAAGTTAATGGGGACATTGAGATTCCCCACGTCCTTTATGGCGAAGTCTTCGATTATACTTTAATCCTTGTTTCTTCCCGACTTTGCTTATAACATCTCTAAGACTTCTTACCCCGAGTTCTTCTTCCATTTATGTCTATACCATATCATTTTGTCAATATTCCATGCCCTTCGATCCACTACTAGTCCTTTCGCCGGTCTAGCTCACTTGCTCATAATTCTTGTTAACTACGCGTTTGCGTTGCAGCTGTGCATCCAAGTTTTTCGAGCATCCTGCTACTTGCTCTTAGCACGGAATTCTTACAATGTACACTCTCTCCATCCTCGTTCATCGAACCTTTATCTCTGTCTTTCCGATGCCACTATTGTGTTGTCTTCTATGCTCGTTCCTTATTTCACTCTATTTCCTCTATAATCGAATCTCGGTCTTTACAGAATTCTTGCCTCATGTCATTAATTTTCAATCATATGTGTCGCCCCATCATCCTCGTTCTTATCTCGGTGGTTGGATCGCTTTCCGCCAACTCGTTAAAGTATCCTTCTTACTTCCATGGTTAAAGATTTCAGTTACTTTTACTCCTAAATACTCCTCTTTCCTTCGATCGGCCCCATTAAGATACCTTTCCTACTTTCATCCTTAGCCTTCCTTAGGTTCCTTCCTTCCCGAGCACCTTTCTCTCTCTCGTTATTTCTGATGTCGACCACGGTTCGTGAGACATTCCTTTAAACGTGCAAATCCGTTCTATTTTTAAGTCACTTTTTAGAAAGCTTCTCTATATCCGTGGCAACTATATATCAATATGGCTACACATGTATCCCTTTATAAATATATCTTTCGAGAGTTGGAAATCTCTTAGCATCGTTGCAAAGTTCAATCATTCTTTCTCTTACTTCACATTCCTCGTCGTGGTAGCTATCCTTTTAGCCCCGCTTATCAAAGTCTGTTCTCTAACCCCACACATTCATTTTTTGTCCCGTACTACCACACTTTATCCTTTCTGTATGTCTCTGTTTCGAAATTTTCTTGCCCAAATAGTCTCGTGCTCTGCCCGTCATCTCTCTTGGAGGTTTCACTCACTCAGGTTTCTTTTTACTTTTTTGACATTTTGATCTCCTTACCTTCCATATACTCACTTTCTTTCTTTTCCGTATATCGCTGCCTTAGAAGCTCTCCAAACCTAACTCGTAAAGTGAAAATAACATCAGCTTATCTGGTAGCGTTCTTCTGTCACTTGAACTTTATTACCCTGTTCGATCAATTCCTTCAATATACCGCAACGCCGGTTGCTGGGATACACATACCCATTGATACAACCACATATGGGATATCATACGCATTCATATGTATATTTTCCAATGCCTCGCTTGCAAGGTATTTCCAAACGCTACTTAAACTCATCCTAATTCTAGAGCTGTGATGCACTTTCTTTCTCTTCACCGTCTAACCGCTCATCCTGTGCGACCTCTTAAGGTTTCCGCCCACTCCACACACTCTAATTTCCCTTAGGCTACTCTAGCTTCCCACGTCCTATGTCGACTTTGTAAGATTTTTAGCACACTTCCCCGGCGTCACCCATCTAGGATTTCTCTCACCCCGACGCTTAACATAAAACTCGATGAAATCCTCGTGCGTTAGTGCCTCGGTTTGGCCGCACATACCTTACTTGCATAGCCTTCATCATATTATCTAGAGCAAGTTGAAGTCTTAACAGTATCTCCAAACCATTCTCGTAACGCATCTCCCTCCGAATTAGAGGGTCTCTTAGTCTTCCGACTACACATTACTATTTTGTCCTTTTCAATCAATGTTCACCTTTCACCTATGCGTATAACTACTTTTCATCCTAGGTTTCCAGATTCCCAATGGTGGTGAAAACACCTTGGTCGCCGTTACTTATAAACACTTGGTTATCCGCCCCTTTGGATTTTTGCTCGCCGCTGTTAAGTGCTAGTCTATGATTACACATACATGAAATTCCAATAAAGGCTCATATACTTGTAGCCGATCGATCTTTAGTCTGATCTGGTGGACTATAAGGTGACGTGTGCTCCTCGTCATCGTCTACCCACTATTTGCTCGTCTGGCCTTCACCATTTCTCTCATCTGAGTCCGAAGGATATAGATAGTCGGGTAACTCCTGGTTTACCGACGGCCAGGATAGAGGGCTAGAGTAATCTGTAACACTCATCGGGGAGGCTTGTCTGACGTAGTGCTTTACCATAGGAAGCACTGCACGGCCGAGAATCTCCTCCTCCAATGCCTCGTACGAATCACTCGGACGGATGCGGTGTCCTCGCCCTCGGGGGTCCTCCGAAGGATCAGCCTCAATGGAATAACTGAGGCTCCTCCGACCTTGGCCCCGGAGCTCGGGGTCTGGATATACCCCCGTGGCCTTCTAGCACCCCCCACCGTCTCGGTCGACCCTTCATCTCCCCCGTCACTTTGCACTTACCTCACAGAAAATATCGAAGCGATCTTTCCTAGACTTTGGCTCTATCGCACGATCTAGACGGAAAGAAAGGTCCAATGATTCAGATGCCCTGGACCTCCCCGTTTATAAACGTGGCCGGCCACACCCATAAACGGGACTCTCGCTTAGACACCGCTCGCGACAATCTAGACAGAATCGGCCTCGATACCAATTTGTCACACCCCAACCTCGTAAGGCGTGATTGGGCACCCGCACCTTACGAAAACCGAGCGAACCAACTTATAACTTACATCATTCGTGTCTCAAATGGAAACAATAGGATCGAGAGGCTAAATACGAACATAATATCATGCATAAGTATATATGTACATTGGATCCATGATGCCAACAAGATTATCGTCACACTATGACTAAGCTATACCGGAACCGCCCTTCACAAAGCCTCTATGAAATATCAAGTATACAAGCCGGGACGGAACCCCCACATACCCCGAACAAAATCATACACACACACACACACACACACATATATATATATATATATATATATATATATATATATATATATATATATATAGGGTCGTTAGTGCTCCAAGAAAGATGGAGCTCCCAATCAATCGGTATCCGAAGCTGACCTACGGAAGATCCTTGTCTTGTCTATCTACACCTGCGGGCATGAATGCAGCGTCCATAAGAAGGGATGTCAGTACGAAAAATGTACTGAGTATGTAAGGCATGAATAATAGGATAATATCAGAGTGAAGATAACATAAGATAAAGTAAGTAATTATACCTCGTACTCTTCTTAAAATCTCTGTCATCTAAACTACTCGTCTACAGGAAAAACATGTCATACACATCCATACACAACATACATGTCACGACCCGACCTACGGGCCGCGACGGGAATCCGGGGCTAACCACCGCCCTAGTACCCACATGCTCTTATTCATAACATTTGCTTGAAACTTTGAAAGTATATCATCATTTGAAACATCTTTACTTTTATAATAATGTGCTCATCACAAAATAATATAACTATACACATACGTACATATACATGAAAACCATAAGACCATAAGACCCACACATGAGTATCTACGAGCCTCTACTGGAATACTAGACACATAGACGGGACAGGACCCCGTCATGCCCAAAACATGAATATAGACAAGTATACACCAAAAGAATAATCAAATAGCACTCCGGATGACGGAGTGCTCACAACAACTACAAGCTCTAAGATCGGCCACGTCACCCCGCCTACCGCGGGTACGAACACAACGTCCCGTCGAAAGGACGTCGCACGAAGATTGTACCGAGTATGTAAGTGCGTAAATGAAATAAACATAATCTGGAAGTCATAGGTTCCGAAATGAAGATTTAACCTGAGTACTCCTTAAATATGAATAAGCTTCGTATACATACATCGCGCGTAAACATGTCATGTACATTATCATAACATGCAAGCATCATCACATCAATCATACATACCATGCATTTCATATGCTTAACATTATTAACATTCATTACATGGACATATCGCTTATCACATGTCTTACCATAATTTAACATCCTTAGTCACATATACATATGTTACGCTTAAAGGTAACTATGTCTATCTTTGGGGGCGACATAAGGTCGTAGACCCACGGTCATGTTATGGAATAGCCTAAGCGTCATATCTCACCTTAGGGAGTGAGTTTACAATTTAAGGTGAGTACATATAAGAAGGAATGCCAATGATCGTGATCATCGTCATTTATATCATATGAACATTATATCGTGGTCCCGAGTCTTTATTGCATTCATATATTTTTTTCCGCCTTTTCTACTCTAACTTAGACTTTTTA
>NC_081353.1:2338976-2354244 GCF_029784015.1 Lycium ferocissimum
TTTCCATATAGTTATTACTCCGCACAAAAGTTACCGTTTTACACGTGATATGCTCTACAACTCTTACTATGTTGTTACTGTTCATGTCTTTCATACTCAGTACATTGCTCGTACTGACCCCTCTTTTTCGGGGTCGCGTTCATGCCGCGCAGGTACACCCGCACGGATCGAAGTTAATATAGAAGATGTTCCCGGCGAAGTTGGCAAGCTCCATTTGGCACCGGAGTGTAGCCGAGTCGTAGTACACGTGTCAGAGTTCCGATTACGGTTAGAGACTTTGCAGACACGGTCGTGGGTTTCGTGGAGTCGGTTTGTACTACGATACAAGTTACGTATAGTTACATATTTTATTTGATTCCAAGCAACAAAGGTTTATTTGAAATTACCTTATTATGTATACTTGACGTAGAGTTTTCAAAAAAAAAAAATTAGTACGTAGAAAGAGTCAGTGGGTTCGCTCGGCTCCGGTTACGGGGTCGGGTGCCCATCACACCCTAGTGAGATCGGGGTGTGACAATATCTAAGGCCGACAGGCATTAAAAAGAGTAGGCCGAGAAGGTACCGAAAGGATAAACGCAGAAAGGGCACCGTGTACGAGAAAAGTAGTGGGTCACTAGCAAGCAAACAAGGAAAGAAAAAGAGAGATACTTACGGGATAATAAATAGTCAAGGCACACCATGTCAAGACTACACCGTTTGACACAAAACAAGAGCGAGTCTTGCCAATTTCGACCGTGTACGTGAGGGCAAAGAAGTGGAAAAAAAAAAAAGGTTAAGAAATGAAGTCTAGGTACCGTATCTATTTCGGCCCAAAGGATATGCAAACGAGAGCCCTCGAGGTATGTAATGCTTTATCTAAAGCGACTTCTTGGTCATGTGTGGGCGATATGGATGTTGATTTTGTAGCCGGGGGGCGATCATATGTTTTGGGTTGTTGTGATAGGATGATAGTGGTACGATTACAGGGGAAACTCTGGTAAAATTTTCATAGAAATCCCTAAGAACTTAACATTCGAGGACGAATGTTTCTGGGGGAAAGATGTTACACCTTGAAAAATTTCGCGTTATCAAGACGCCGTGGACGGCTTAGTATGAGCTCGGGGGAGAGCGTAGTTACAAGGATTATGGATGAAGATTATGTTATCGGAGCATAAGAACATATATATGACATTTGGAGAGTGTATGGAGTAAATCGGTTAACATGATCACTCGATGATAGCCCTCGAAACCATGAGTTAAGGTGGGGCCCACATGTCGGTATTTTGTAAAGGATATATTATAAGTGATACAAGTAGTACATGGAAAGTTGAGCAAGTCCTAAGAAGGACCCATAAGCCAAATATGGACATAAGCCCTCCAAAAGGACGATTTAAGGAAACGTTTTCGGATGATTTGACCTGGAGGGGCAAAAACGACATTATAAGTTTGGAATTTGGAAAAATACCAAGAATAAAAGTTATAGATAATCGAAATAGATTTCAAACCATAGGTCGTGGGCCCTCACACGATGTCGGAATCAAGAGTTATGGCCATTTTAAGAGCAAGACCCTAAGCTGCCAAATGGCTCCGCGGGCCCCACGTGAGAAGGTCGGTGAAACCGACCTAGGAGGGGTATAAATACCCCATCAACCCCATTTTTTCAGCATAATAACATTCCGGAGGTCCTAGAAAATTCTCACACCTCCCCGAAGCATTATAGTCCGATAAATCAAGAATTTGACAAGATTACGCCAAACTCGTCCGTGAAAGGTGATTGTTCTTGCTTCTACTTAAGCTTGGTGTTGGAAAAGGTTGATGTGGCTGAGTTTTTTTAAGTATAATTTATGTTATTTATCCCATCTTTTATGTTGAGTTTATTTGAAGGTCTAGCAAGCCTTAAAAATGAAACTAGTTATGGAGAAAAGGTCATAGAGTGTTGTATTATAGTTGTTGTGTTTATGGGCTGTTTTGCACGTGTTGTGGCCGTGTGGATGGACTGATTTATGCATAAAAAAATGGTATCTAACATTGTTGGCGTGTTGATGAGATTATACTCCTTGATTGGGATGGAAGAAAGTGCGTATTGTTGTTGTATGTTGAAAAAAAACGTCGTGTGAGATGTTTATGGAATATGTTGGTATGAATAATAGTGTTATTGATGTTGGTATTATTGTTGTTGTTGATTGGTTGCTGAATCGTAATTTTGAGCTAGGCATATAAACAGGGGAGATGCTGCGCGATTTTCGGCAGAATATAGAGTAGTTTGATTTGAAATTTGGAACAAGTGTGCAATAAAGAGTCTAACGTTAGTGTGAATCCTTTTAAGTGTAGGCTTACGAGCTGGGACGAATAAGAGTAGCTAATAAGAGGTGGAACAGGTATGTAAAGCTTACCTTTTTTCTTCTTTTGGCATGTCTTAGATGTAAGTAAGATATGATACGAGCCTTGGGGTAACTCTATTCATAAGATCCGAGCATGGCTACGATTCTTATTCACTTCTTGATGTTGGCATTCCTAATATAGTCGAGCTATGGTCCTTGTGTCTTTTGTATGATTGGATAGTAAATGTTGCATAAAAAGTTTTTGTTCCTAAAGGATTCTATGTCGAATAAGGTCCCTAACTTTCATAAATGGGCTCGGATTGCCTTGATTCGTTCGTAAGAGATTCTATAATGATTAATGTCCATAACTTTCATGAGCGGGCTCGGATTGGCTCGATACATGTCTACGATTCTTAATATAGTTCTAATGACATTTAGAAAGAACTCATTATGACTATTGTTGTAACCCTCGAGCGTTGATTAGTCTGCTTATCTATCGAGTCTCACATGATGATTTATGTGCATATGGTTACTCACTACTCTGCTCGTGCATACTGTTGTTACATCTTTCACCGAGTCCCGGGCCGGGTATGTATTCGTGCACCGTTTCACTGCATTGTTCACCGAGTCCCTCACTAGAGGGCCGGGTACGGTATATATATATATATGATGACATGATGATATGATGATATGATGACATGATGATGTGATGATATGGGGATGGCGGCCAGAATGGCATATGATGATTCTATTCACCGAGTCCCTCACTAGAGGGCCGGGTACGGTATATATATATGATGATATGGTGATCTTATTTACCGAGTCCCTCACTAGAGGGCCGGGACACGTTATATATGCATATGTACAAGATGATTATTCACTTATGTTTCCAAGTCCCATAATGAATTGGATATGATATTGACATGCATGATTTATGTTTCAAAGGCAAGCCTTGTGGTTTTCTGGTTACTGTACTAATTCTCTATACTCCTTATTTCAGTACGATTCTGTTTACTATACTTCATGCTTTATATGCTCAGTACATATTCGTCATCGACCCGCTCTTTGGGGTCGCGTTTCATACCACGCGGTGTATACGGATGAGTAGAAGATGTTCCAATTTGGATTGGCGAGCTCCATTTCCTTCCGGAGTCTTTGTCGAGTCGAGTATCTATGTTATGGTATCTTGGTTTATGTTAGAGACTTTGCGGACGAGTCACGTATATAGCATGTCGATCTCGTAAGCGGCTACGTAAGCCGATGTATCATTATGCATTATGTTACGATTTCATACGATTACTGATTTTACTTGATTTGAGAAAGATGAAAAGCATGTTGTTCTTTGAAAAGCTCCCATTATGCATTCATTTCATGATTTAAGAGTCCAAGAAGATTATGAGTATCACGAGGATCAGCGGGTTCGCTCGGCCCTAAGTAAGGGTCGGGTGCCCATCATGCCCCATCAAGTAGGGGTGTGACAAAGGTGTTATGGCAAAACCATAACACTGAGGAAGCTACTTGGGAAGCGGAGGAGGACATGAAGAAAAGATATCCTCACTTGTTCCCTACTACAGGTATGTGTTGAACCTTTCGGATGTATTTTCCTGTAAAAGTTTAGAGTGAAGTATAAGTCTCACAATTGTGTTTAGGCTTGAATGATACATTCGTTATATGTTTAGTCGTATGTTATCTATGAGGATGTTTCACCGTGCTAGAAGAACTCTTGAAATTCTGAAATTTGAGGTTTAGTAAAGAATCCTAGGCCATGACTTTCATTCGGGGACGAATGATCTTAAGGGGGGATAATGTAACATCCCGTAAATCCGAGTTAGGTGTGAATGTGTAAAAATCTAGTGTCAACATGATATTATATCTATATGAATCCATTCTTGATGAATTCGGGTGGAAGATGGTCGTTTTGAAGTCAAACCAACAATTGAAGTTCTTAAGGGCTCTTAACTTCGCCTAAGTTTTGGTATGTCTGTCTTCTGGGCAATTGTCAAGAAAATGTGTTGCGAATTTGGAAAAACTTCCTTGACGAAAGTTGTAGATCTTTGAAATATCTTTCCAACGATAGGTTGCCCTGCCTGAGAAATCTATGTACAAAAGGTTATGTCTATTTTACTGAAGGGCACAAAAGCTGGAGATTTCGCCCAAAGTACGCCCAGAAAGTACGGGACGTCCTTTTGGATGTACTTCTTCTGTTCCTCACTGGTTTTTGCAGCCTAAGTATGGGCTATAAGTACGGGACGTACTTGTAGGCCGTACTTTCACCGTTTCTGGCAGAAAAATTGGGTTTAAAATGGGTATGGTCTTGTTTTGTTCCCATTTTTTTTCATCCTTCCAAACCCTAAGCACGAAAATCATCCCTCCAAGTCTTCAAATCAAAGGTAAGAACACCCTTAACATTACTAATCTATTCTAACATCAAACCCATGATTCTTACCATGATTCTTGTGATCAAAACCTTGGGTTTGCAGCATAATTCTTCCAAAAGTGATTCAAGCTAGGGTTTGGGTGTTCCTCATTGGGAAAGTGAATTGTTAAACTTTGTTTAACATATTAAGGTATGTCTCTTTTAAAAATCATTTTTGACTATAAGGATGATTTGTATGTCTCTTTAAAAATAAAATCTTTTTTGAATATAAAGGTAATTTATATGTCTCTTTTGCAAACTCCCTTCAAAGATTGATTCTTTATAAAAGCATGTTGAATGATATGATGAATTGGTTTTACACTCTTGAAATCTAATACATGTTTTGATAATGGTTAATGTGCGTGAGGGGACAAGCCCACATTAAACATTGATTGTATTATCCTCTGTATACATATGTGAAATCATAATCGTCTTCTTCTATAAGAGATGATCAGTGATGATGGTTAATCGTTGGTATTGATGATTTTACAAAGGAACTATGACAAAGAAATCTTGTTTAAAGAAGTGAAAACGTTTTCAAGATTATCTATGAAATTATGGATTTTCGTAATGGCATAAGGAACTTTAATGCTATTTGATGGTGTGACTACTTTGAGACAAATTGTGAATCGGCTTCTATGCTATGAACTTTGTTGTTGTGTTTGGCCTAGCTACTCGGGAGGAAGGGTAGCCACTATGGATCCTAGTGTGGTAATTGCCTAGCCATTCGGGAGGAAGAGTGGCCACTACTGCCAGAGTGCGGTTAATGCCTAGCTATTCGAGAGGAAGGATAGCCACCGCGAATTCCATATTCCGGTATGGTGCGCTGTGACAAGGGAACCTCTATGGTCACCTTTCGATGTGCTTGATTCTTGGGCCTGTATTGGCATGTGTGATATTCTTATTTTCTCATGAACTTGTTGTTGTTAATTATGATCAATTGAAAGGCATATTTGAAGTTGTACCTTGATAAGAGGCCTTATAATCGATTTTAATAATTCTTATTAAGGCACACAAACTGAATAACTGCTCTTACATTAGTTTCACATGATTTTCAGGACTGATTTCTTTACGTATTATTTTACTTTATTTTCTTATTACTTATTGTCCCCGAGGCACTCACTGAGTTCGAATTACCCAGGCATACCATTATTGTTTTTTATGGGATTTTAGGTAACGGAGAAGAGCGGGTTCTTGATACTCCAGGCGTTTAGGAAGGACTTGTTGTTGCGGCTAATTTGGTGAGCCCACATATTCATTCGTGGGACACCCTATTGATTTATTTATTCATTACATTAGTTTTTCGGGCTGCGTCGCAATGAGTCAGACTATTATTCCTTTATCTTAGAAGCTCCCTAGTATACATTTGTGGGTAGTTGTTGAGTTATTTGTTAACTCTTGGGCACGTTGTTATGTTTGAAAAATATTGATTACTAAAGACTTCCACTGAATTAATTCATATATGCATGATTTGTTTACCTTTATTTTATAAACTGCTGGAGGCGAATGTTGAACCTGGCGGGTTCAAGTGTTATTATTGTATCGTTTAGGTTCTTTCGATGTTGTTCATGACGTCAGATGCCGGTCACGTCTAGGGTGGGTTTTGGGGCGTGACATTCATCTACCATGTGACCTATGGTCATTCATCTTCTGCATATGATTACTCTTTGGTCTAGAATGTTCTACTTCTCATTGAACTGATTTTTCCCTGAGTCATCTATCTGCCTCTGTGTCTCTCCCTTTTGCTGCCTTGTTTGGCTGTTCTATTCATTGAATCATTTATGTTGCATATTAAACATCTCTGTCGGCTGGGTCACTTCTTTCTCTATGCTAGTCTGCTTGTCTGTATCTGATGGAACATGTGTGTGAACCTGATTCATATGCTTTACTTGCAGGTGTCTCTGTGATTAGGTATTTGGACTTGTTGAATGTGCACGGCATTCTTGCTCATTCAGACAACTAATCTCTTGCATTTGGAACTTCTTATTATTTGCCAGTTTGTCTATCATCAAAACTCATATATGCATCTGTCTAGCTAATGCCAATAGGGTTCTTCCTCCCTATTAGACAAGTCCCAGTACTGTCTATGCAATCTCGGATCTCCTCCAAAGTCGGGGTCATCTCTACCTCGCCAAATCCAAACACCATCCTATCACAATCTAAATATCTGGTGAGTACCTCAATCAACGCCCTACAACCCTTCATAGTCATCAGTAAAGGTAAATGTCCCAAGCAGTTGGTAACTGTTTTCTATTGTTCGGTATCTAACCCAACCCCCCATATCTTCAACATATCGGGTGCATCGAGGACCATGTCAAACTTTAGGTGTGAAGGCATCTATAAAACAAAGCACGGTTAACCCCCACCCCCCCCCCCCAAAAAAAAGGCCAATGGTTTAACACATACGATGTTTTCAGTTAGCACATAGTTGGATGCGGTGTCCTCGAGTCATAGACTGTCTTGACGCAGAAGTAATCTCCTAATGGGCATAAATATGTCTCAAATATTCAAGCTCTTCTAGGTAAGTATGCGCTAAGTAGTAAGGATTTGGCTTCACTCTATCCTAGGAAAACTAGACTGGGCTTCTCAAATGACTTGGGACCCGAGCGGACTACTCGAGGTGAACTGTTGTTGACTGTTGGATGATCGCGAACCAACTATGTCTTCAACATGTTCCAAAGAAATTATTTGGTTATTTAGTGAAGGATCAACCATGGGCCCATGTAGTCTCCATTGAAACCATGTAAATTTTTTGCCAGTTTGGCGAAGTTGTTACACCTTAGAAAATTTCGCGTTACTAAGGCTGTAGATGGCTTAATGTGAGCTCAAGGAGGAGCAAATATTACAAGTATAAAGGATGAAATTCTACTATATTAGCATGAGGATAGCATGAGTATGATATTTGGAATTCGTACAGTATGATTGGAATGATACGTTAAAAGATATATAGCCCTTATAATCGTAAGCTGAGGTGGGATCCACATGTCAAGATTTTATAAAGGACATATGACAAGTTATATGGATAACATATGTGAAGTTAAACACAACTCAAGAAGGATCCTTGAGCCAAATCCAAGTGGAAGCCCTCCAAAAAGATGTTTTTAAGTTACGTTTTCGGGTGATCTGACTTCGGGAGGCCATAACCCCATCATTATTTGGAAATTTAGGAAAACTCCAAAAATGAAAGTTGTAGATAATTGAAATAATTTTCCAACCATAGGTTGTGGGCCTACATGTGACATAGGGATAAAAAGTTATGGACGTTTTAAGACAGAAAGGTAATCTTTGGGCAGTGGGCTCGGCCCAACCCGACTCAGGGTCGGTGGGAACCGACCCAAGACCCATATATAAGGGTTAAAGTCATAAAAATTCATTCATTTACACATCAAGCAGTCCAAAAACTTTTATAGAGAGAGAGAGAGAGAGAGGAGAGTTAGAGAGATAAAATGGAGAATCGATCCAGTTCGAGGCCCCGAATCCCGAGGCTCGTGAAGGATAAAGTGTAGTACGAGTTGTCGTCATCGTTTTAAGCTAAATATTGATCTTGGGGGATGATATTTTCGTGGTTGAGCTTCTGTAAAGGTATGTATAAGATTCCTTTTATGATATTCAAGTGTTTATTTAGAGTTTTAACGGATTAGAACGGAGGAAATAATGTTAAAAGCTCGTTTGGCATTTTTGGGAGTTTATGAAGGTGGGGCTGTTTCAGTGGAGTTAAATGGATGGAAGTATCTGAGTTATGATGTATATTGATTGTCGATATTGTTGTTGATGTTGTTGCTGATAATTTAGCTGAATTGGATTTTCGGGTTTGTCCAGTTTATAAAGGAAATGCTGTCGAAATTCCGTTAGAAATAGAGATAAGTTTAAGGGATTGATTATAAGGATATATATTGGATTGATTGTTGGTAAATTAATATTGTTGATAGATTAGCGTGACCCGAAGATGGACTATGGTTAGCTGGAAAGCGGCAAAGGTATGTAAGGCAAACCTTTCTTCCTTTGGCATGATCCTTGTTATTATTCATTCTATATGTACTCCATATGATTCCATTCTTAGACGAGTAAGGTCTAAATGTTTCTTGTGATGGCTTGTTGATATTGTACTCCTATTCTGTTCCAAAGGGAACACCCATAAGGTGCCAAGTTGAGTTGTGTATATGGTTTTACTAATGATTTTGAGGAAATGAGTTTTATACTAAAGGAAACATAAAGTTTGATTTTCAAAACCATTCCAAAGGGGCTACCCTAGCTAAGCCAGGTGCGAGATTTTACTACTTCATTTCATTTACGATTTATGTTTACATTCCATAGTATCATCCCTTTGTATTGACATGATCATTTATTCTTTGGGTAGGGCAATAAGATGAAATTGAGTAGAATATAAGTAGTAAGAATTTGATAACAATTCTACCCTCAAACCTGAAAGTATGTCCTCCTAAGTTTAGTGAGATACGAATTTGATAACTTCTTATGAAAGTCTAAGGCTAATAACTGGATTGTGATGAATTAATTAGTGACTTATGCTTTGAATTGAAATTGTTATTTATGAATTGAGTTTGTGTTGATATGATGGTGATATTAAGCCGGAAGCAGCTGCCCGAAATGGCGATCATTATTATGCCGGAAGCGGCCGTTCGAAGGGACTATTGTGATACTAGCCGGAAGCGGATGTCCGAAGGGACCATTCTGTTAACTTGTCGGAAGCGGCATGTGTGTTGGATTGCATTATTTACTTAAAGATTTTTTTGAGACTTCGTGTGCACATTTATGTTTCTTCCAGTGAAGGCTGCAGGTATTGAGTTAGATTGTGATTTCTTCTCTCCTAAATCAAATTATGATTATGATTTGTTACCACCTTACATACTCAGTACATTATCCATGCGACGTCCTTTTGCCTAGGGACGCTGCGTTCATGCCCGCAGCCCCAGATTGTTTGGCAGGTTAAGTGTATAGCTAGGATGCTTGGACGTCAGTTGGGATTGGCAAGTTCCACCTCATTCTGGAGCTGTGTTGAGTCATGTATAGATATGTATGATTATGGGTATGTCAGGGCCCTGTCCTGACTCATAATGTTTAGTTTACTTCTTAGAGACTTCTGCAGATAGTGTCCTGTGGTATATTTGTCGAGATGTCGACAAAGTGATGTCAGTTGAGTCATTTGTGGATTTTACAAGAGTATGTATTTTAGATGATTTCAATTGGTTTAAAGTACTTATTTGATTGAAAGTTTTCATAATCGTTATAAAGATAATGATTTCTATTTAGAAAAGTTTCATGTTTTTAAAAGTTTTTGAAATGACAGGTTTTGATAGAGAGAATGTTTAAGGGTTCGCTCGACTCTGATGAGAGTCGGGTGCCCGTCATGCCCTACCATTGTTAGGGTGTGACAGAAGTTTATTATATGCATGCCATGACAGTTATATATACAAGAATTTAAACACTTAAGCAAATAATTACAAGTAAAATCACACATGTTGAAACCCTTATGGTTAGAACCTATTTAGAAATTCTCAGCAGAGTCGCCATCTATTACAGTTTACTTTTACGCGAGGCATAAAAGCTACTTCATAGTTGTGGACTCTTTTTGGATTTATTTATTTTTTAGATTCGCCACCTAATTATTTATGGACAATTAGGAAACCAATTTTAAAGGTTTATTTAAGTAGGAAAAACAAAAATAACCTTTTAGTACCAGAGTTCGGGTAAGGGTTTAGATGATTCCCCGGGGAAGGTGTTAGACACCCGGTATTAAAAATCCGCAGAATGCAGTTGACCTTTGAGTTTCAAAATGTGGTTTTAGTAATTATTTGCTTAAAATGTGTTTAAAATTGTATATACGAAGTCATGGCATATCTAAATTAAGACTTTCTTTAAAAATGCAAATAAAGGTTTAAGTGATTTATTTCATTTTTTGGACCAAAACACACTTTCACTTAAATAGAGTTCTACTTGGCTTGGTCCAAAATGTTATAATCCACTTATCTTTATATGTTTTTAAAAAATATCTGAGTGTATATACCCTTTATTTAATATGCCACAAGATCATATATGTTTTGTCAAAATTCTCCCTTTTTGTTTATAAGTTATAAAAATATCATCTCTTTCTGGTTTCAAATCTCTTTCCCTAAACTCGTACTCAAGTAAAATTCCTTTGTTAACTTAAAAATGAGTCAATTCCCTAAGACTTGTGTTTTTGAAAGAAAGAAACATTCAAACTTGTTGAAACCTTTTCCAAATAAGCTTCTCTTTTGAAAATGACTTCTTTTCTTTTAAAATCTTGACCGAAAGCTCCCTTTAATAAGAGAGTTGAATTTTCCTTTGAAACGTACCATCATTTTCGTATTGCTTTCTTTGAAAAAAAAAAAAGGGAAGATAAAATCTTTCATTTGTTTCTTTCATAAGCAATTGTTATTATTTTTTTCATTGGGTCTAAGTTAAAAAAATGTTCGGGTTCTTGTCGTTCCTAACGATATCATCATCGTTTGCATAATCCTAATTCATTTATATTCTAACCCCGGGGGTTTCAATATTTCACACAAGTATATAATATATACATATACAAAAAGAAATATATGAAGGAAATACGTTGGTGAGTGTACTAAGCCCACCAACTAATGCTCATGCCATTTTTACCCATGGCTGGGCCTTCAAAATTTGTGGGTAGACTCGATGAAGGGAAGAGTTGGACCTTTGGCCAACAAAACTGTGAACATACAGGTTTGGCCCAATTGGAACCACACGAGAGTGGTCATGCAAAGGGGAAAAGAAAATACACAAGGTAGAAGGTATCTACAGTTAACAAGTAATTATCAGGAGATTTCAAATACAAATACATCACTTAAACACGGCTGCACAGTCAAATATATACAATATGCACGCAAACAAGAATTTGGATAGATACGGGCCAGCACAGAACTGTATTGGGCCCGATGGTGGGGACTGTTTACCATAGGCCCAACTTCTCAAGGTTTTAATCATAATGAACCAACATTTTGGGCCGCATATAAGATATTTTGAGCATGAAAGAAGAAAGAAATAATAAACAAGGGTGAAGGGGTAAGGCCCAACCCAACAACAATTCGGACAAAATAATGTATCATGGTGTACCTGGGGTATACATAATATACACTCTTATATACTAAAAGCATATAGGAGGGTTTATATATCCTGTAAACTTCGTGGTATATCCCATCATGTCATTATAGGGCAAGATAAGGAAAAGAAGATGCAAACAATAGAGATGCAACACTGCGCACATCACCCATTTTTACTGAATAGTCTCAATATATAGCAGGTACACAAATGTACAAACAAACACATATCTTGGTACATCTTAAATTCATAAGCGCAGTTCCAAGAAACACACATAAAGGTAGGCAAATGTAGAATGCAGACTCAATACTCAATAAATATACAAGTGTACCGACAAACATATATCTTGGTATAACTTAGATTCTTAGCACCTTTTAGAGGACAAATACCATGCAGAAAATGCACAAAGGTTGACGAAACAATAACTACCATTTTATGCTCCTTTTAAATTTAGACATCGCTAACATGTATCATTAGTTTATATTCTTTGCACAGGTATGGACATGATCTGAGCAGAGCAGTGTCAAAAGGTAATGCCTACAAGTCAATCTTTGCACTCAAACACATCTAGTGCCACTAGAGAATCCCATAGCTTTGAGGTGCAACAAGAAGGAACCCCAACAGTCCCTAAGAATGTACTAGGGAGGCTGAGTAAAAGTACCCAAAGCATCTATTTTAGAACTTGTGACCCTAGGACATCACTTGATTTTTTCGCTCAAAGAAGTGACATCCTCTTTAAAAGAAGCAAACTATAGCATTTCTCTGACACTCAAAGTTCATTACTTCATTTTCTAATACTTGATAATGTATAGACTTAAGAGAATGGATAGTGGTAACACAGACTAAGCAGGATCATAATACATGTAAAAAAAAATGTTCACTCTTCTAATTATCTCATTATACATATAGATAGAAGCAAGTAGTGACCTCTCTTAGAGACACTCAACCCATTTTGAGCGCTTTAGCACACAAGGGTAGGGGGGAGAGATCATGCTCTATAGATTAATAAGAAGCAGACATGGCATTTAAGTCAAGACCAAGATCTATATTTCATAGCAAAGAGAAAACATGTCACATAAAATGGGAACAATTATTCAACCCATCCAGTTCTATTTCTTTTAATAGCAAAAAAAAAAAAAAAAAAAACACACACACACACACAAAGAACACACCTTACATCTTAGATCTAGTCAAGATAGGAATAAACATGCACATCTTCTCTGAAATCAACATCAGCTCAAAAGGAATTAAACAGGAGAAAACAACAGAATACGTTATGGCAGATTAGTGAGCATCTCAGTATTCCAAGGTAAACAGAACATACCAAAGAAGTAAGGCAGGGGTTACAAAAAATATGATTTCCATTATTTTCCTAAACCATTCATGCAGATTCAGCCTTAATATACTTATTCAAATATCAAATTATCACTTCAAGACTTCACTAACCCCCTTTATCAATTTTATCTCTTTTGAATAAGTCAAATCCTAGAAAGTGCTTAACATAAGCTAACAGTCTAAGGTCTTGAACAAACTGCCTTTTAGGGACTGTTCTACTACTCAGAACTACATGTATTACTCTTTCTTATTTTGATTTAACTTAATGATGACTATATGCTCTTATAAGGGATCACAAAAAACTATTTAGTTACAAATCAACCCTTTAATGATCCTATCATAACAACTCTCAGAAAGAAGAACTAAACCACATCTTATCTGAACTAAACTGGACCATAATCGTATTACCAAGCATGTGTAAACTGGACCATTTCTCTTAAGCTTGCTATGCTATGCAATTATGTGTACTTGAACCACATCTTAAGCTAACTTACCAGATTAACTATATAAAAGCAGTCTAATCTACTCTAAACTAAAGTAAGCTAATCTAAACTCAAACAAACAAAGCATGTAAACACATATGAACATATAAACACGAAAGAAACATGAAATAACTAAAATAAGATTAAGAAAGGATAAAGAATTGCCTTTTTCGAGTGCAACATTTGTTGTGAATGGAATTAGGGATCTCTTCCAAGCTCCTCGAACACTCAACCATAAAGAAAAAGAAAAGATTAAAAACCAAAAACCAAATTAGGCTGCGTAAAGGTTCTGCTTAAAGATGAATCCTTAATTAAGTCGTAATTGGGTCAGAAAACTCTTGATTAAGAATTCTGAATGTTCAAAAGGTGTGTAATCAGTGAGAATTGGGGTTCTTTATCTAGAACCCCAAACCCTAGGTTTGTTTCCCAGTTTCGATGTGGGACGAGTAGAAATGGAGCGGAAAATCCCTCTAATGATGAACAACCAATCACCAATGAGTATTCAAACTAAATAACGGACAAAGCCCATTAAAGAATTTTAGATGAAAAAGCAAAAGAGAGGCAACCTCACCTCTTCAACGGCTGAAAAAGGGTGGAGGAAGGGCAAGGCATTAATTGTCTTTCCCTAATTGACCACACATGGTCTGTAAAAGCGAATGGCCTCTGCATTTTCGGCTAGGGATGACGAATAGAGAGAGACAAGTTGGTCAGGTGGCTAGGGTTTTTCTTTGAAACCCTTGCAAAAAATACAAATGAGGATTTATGGGGGGTATTTCATGGAAATTGAGAGCATTGGGCTGGGTCTCAGCTGAAAATGTTGGGCCTCGGTCAAATTGCTGAAGATTTAATGGAAAACTTATCAATTTTTCAAATATGGTCATAACTGTAAACTTAAATTTAAATCAAGCTTTTCAATTGTGGCCATATTTAAAGTGTAGAAATTCAATTATGACCACAATTAACACACAAAGTAATTTGACATTTCAATTTTAACCGTTTTGAAAGTGATTGTAATAAAGTTCAAATAAATAGTGAAATTGAGATGTAATTGACCATTTATTTATATAATCAAATTTCCTAATTTAACGGAGTAAAATATTTATCAACTGATCATTACTAGCTTAAATAATTAAATAATTGTTCTTGCTATTATGCACTTAAATTTTAATAAATACGCTCTGAAATCATAAGAGATATACATAATATGTAAACTGATATACAATAGTATACCTGATGATATTTTTCCTAGTGAAATGGAAAAATGTCACCGAAACAATTTTGTAAAATCATTTTTGACCAGTAATGTGTATATTTCACTCGGTTTGTGACTCAGGAAATTTGAATAACTAAATAAAATTATTGGAGGGTAAAAGTTAGTTATCAACAAGAGCAAAATTTCCCTCATTACATATAGAAGTAATCTTTTTGCAACTAATTTTCACCTTTACCTTTATATTAATTGATGTAATAACTATTTAGACATTATTATCCTTCTTTAATATTTTAATTTTTTTTTTGAAAATACTATCCAATTAGCTGCTATAACTAATTTTAAACATACATTATTTCGGAAGGTATTCTTGTAATGACCCGTTTGGTCGTTATAGTTCTTTCAGCATTTTCGCCAATTTTTTAGCATT